>NC_135986.1:17496035-17588447 GCF_053455715.1 Rhinoraja longicauda
ATGTGGCCCTTAGGGGGTTAATGTGGCCCTGGGGGTAAATGTGGCCTGGGGGTAAATGTGGCCCTGGGGGGTAAATGTGGCCCTGGGGGTAAATGTGGCCCTGGGGGGTAAATGTGGCCCTGGGGTAAATGTGGCCCTGGGGGGTAAATGTGGCCCTGGGGGTAAATGTGGCCCTGGGGGGTAAATGTGGCCCTGGGGGTAAATGTGGCCCTGGGGGTAAATGTGGCCCTGGGGGTAAATGTGGCCCTGGGGGGTAAATGTGGCCCTGGGGGGTAAATGTGGCCCTGGGGGGTAAATGTGGCCCTGGGGGTAAATGTGGCCCTGGGGGGTAAATGTGGCCCTGGGGGTAAATGTGGCCCTGGGGGGTAAATGTGGCCCCTGGGGGGTAAATGTGGCCCTGGGGGGTAAATGTGGCCCTGGGGGGTAAATGTGGCCCTGGGGGGTAAATGTGGCCCTGGGGGGTAAATGTGGCCCTGGGGGTAAATGTGGCCCTGGGGGGTAAATGTGGCCCTGGGGGTAAATGTGGCCTGGGGGTAATGTGGCCCGGGGGTAAATGTGGCCCTGGGGGGTAAATGTGGCCCTGGGGGTAAATGTGGCCCTGGGGGGTAAATGTGGCCCTGGGGGGTAAATGTGGCCCTGGGGGTAAATGTGGCCCTGGGGGGTAAATGTGGCCCTGGGGGGTAAATGTGGCCCTGGGGGGTAAATGTGGCCCTGGGGGTAAATGTGGCCCTGGGGGGTCAATGTGGCCCTGGGGGTAAATGTGGCCCTGGGGGGCCTGGGGGGTCAATGTGGCCCTGGGGGTAAATGTGGCCCTGGGGGGGGGGGGGGGTAAATGGGAACCTGAGGGGTAAATGTGGACCTGAGGGGTAAATGTGGCCCTGGGGGGGGGGGGGGGGTAAATGGGAACCTGAGGGGTAAATGTGGACCTGAGGGGTAAATGTGGCCCTGGGGGGGGGGGGGTAAATGTGGCCCTGAGGGGTAAATGTGGCCCTGGGGGTAAATGTGGCCCTGGGGGGGGGGGGGGGTAAATGGGAACCTGAGGGGTAAATGTGGACCTGAGGGGTAAATGTGGCCCTGGGGGGGGGGGGGGTAAATGGGAACCTGAGGGGTAAATGTGGACCTGAGGGGTAAATGTGGACCTGAGGGGTAAATGTGGCCCTGAGGGGTAAATATGGCCCTGAGGGGTAAATGTGGCCCTGAGGGGTAAATATGGCCCTGAGGGGTAAATGTGGCCCTGAGGGGTAAATGTGGCCCTGGGGGGGTAAATGTGGCCCTGGGGGTAAATGTGGCCCTGAGGGGTAAATGTGGCCCTGGGGGTAAATGTGGCCCTGGGGGGGGGGGGGTAAATGGGAACCTGAGGGGTAAATGTGGACCTGAGGGGTAAATGTGGCCCTGGGGGGGGGGGTGTAAATGGGAACCTGAGGGGTAAATGTGGACCTGAGGGGTAAATGTGGCCCTGGGGGGGGGGGGGGTAAATGTGGCCCTGAGGGGTAAATGTGGCCCTGGGGGTAAATGTGGCCCTGGGGGGGGGGGGGGTAAATGGGAACCTGAGGGGTAAATGTGGACCTGAGGGTAAATGTGGCCCTGGGGGGGGGGGGGGGGTAAATGGGAACCTGAGGGGTAAATGTTGACCTGAGGGGTAAATGTGGACCTGAGGGGTAAATGTGGCCCTGAGGGGTAAATATGGCCCTGAGGGGTAAATGTGGCCCTGAGGGGTAAATGTGGCCCTGGGGGGGTAAATGTGGCCCTGGGGGTAAATGTGGCCCTGGGGGGTAAATGTGGCCCTGGGGGTAAATGGGAACCTGAGGGGTAAATGTGGCCCTGGGGGTAAATGTGGCCCTGAGGGGTAAATGTGGACCTGAGGGGGTAAATGTGGACCTGAGGGGTAAATGTGGCCCTGAGGGGTAAATGTGGCCCTGGGGGGATAAATGTGGCCCTGGGGGTAAATGTGGCCCTGGGGGGTAAATGTGGCCCTGGGGGTAAATGGGAACCTGAGGGGTAAATGTGGCCCTGGGGGTAAATGTGGCCCTGAGGGGTAAATGTGGACCTGAGGGGTAAATGTGGACCTGAGGGGTAAATGTGGACCTGGGGGGTAAATGTGGACCTGGGGGGTAAATGTGGCCCTGGGGGGTAAATGTGGCCCTGGGGGGTAAATGTGGCCCTGGGGGTAAATGTGGCCCTGAGGGGTAAATGTGGACCTGGGGGGTAAATGGGGAACCGAGGGGTAAATGGGAACCTCAGGGGTAAATGGGAACCGAGGGGTAAATGGGAACCTCAGGGGTAAATGGGGAACCGAGGGGTAAATGGGGAACCGAGGTGTAAATGTGTCCATGAGGGGTAAATGGGAACCTGAGGGGTAAATGGGGAACTGAGGGGTAAATGTGGCCCTGAGGGTAAATTGGGAACTGAGGATAAATGGGCACCTGAGGAGTGAAGGGGGACTTGAGGGGTAAATGGGGATGTGTGGGTAAATGGGGCCCAGCGATAGTGGGGGGTATGTGCCCCCGACGGGTATTGGGGGATAAATGGGGACATGGAGGGTAAATGCGGAGTTGAGGGTAAATGGGGACGAGTGGTAAATGGGGACTTGAGGGGTCATGGGGGCTTAGTGAGAGGGTGGGTAAATGTGGTCCTGAGGTACTGTAGCTAAATATGGTTGGGGGTATTGAGGGGTAATGGGGTCCTAGTGAGGGGGGTGGGTAAATGGAGTCCTGGGGTACTGTGGCTAAATATGGTTGGGGGTATTAAGGGGTAAATGTGGCTCTGGGGCATTGAGGGGTAAATGGGGCTCTCGAGTAGGATAGACCCTCGACCCTGGTGGTGGGTGGGAACACTCTTGGCCCTGTGATAGGTCTGTGCTCTGTCAGGGTTGATTTTTAGATTTTAGAGATACAGCGCAGAAACAGGCCCTTCGGCCCACCGGGTCCGCGCCGCCCAGCGATCCCCGCACATTAACACTATCCTACACCCACTAGGGACAATTAAAAAAAAAAAAAATTTGCCCAGCCAATTAACCTACAAACCTGTACGTCTTTGGAGTGTGGGAGGAAACCGAAGATTGCTCTTAACTGTGGCTGTTAACTCTGAGAGTGTAGGACCAGAGGGCAGAGCCTCAGAATAAAAGGGTGCTCTTTTAAAAAGGTGAGGAGGAACTTCTTGAGTCAGAGGGTAGTTAATCTGTGGAACTCATTGTTACAGAGGGCTGTGGAGGCCAAGTCAATGGATATTTTTAAGGCAGAGATAGACAAGTTCTTAATTAGAACGGGAGCCAAGGGTAATGGGGAGAAGGCAGGAAAATGGGATTAGGAGGCAGAGATTAGCTATGATTGAATGGCAGAGTGGACTTGATGGGCCAAATGGCGTAGTTGTGCTCCTATCACTTATGATCTTATGTTAGTGACCCTTGGGTAGGCTTGTGGCAAATAGCCTTAGGCACAGTGGCGCAGTGGTAGTGTTGCTGCCTCACTCCCAACGACCCGGGCTCGATCCTGACTGCGGGTGGTGTCTGTGTGGAGTTTTTGTACGTTCTCCCCGTGACCTGTGCGTATTTTCTCGGGGTGCTCCAGTTTCCTCCCTCGCTCCCAAAGACATGCAGGTTTCTGGGTTAATTGGCATCTGTAAATTGTTCCTAGTGTGTGGGATAGTGCTAGTGTACGGCGTGATCGCTGGTTGGGGCGGACTGGGTGGGCGAAGGGACTGTTTCCGCGCTGTGTCTCTAAAGTATTATCAGCATGAAAGGGTGGTGGGTGCATGGAACGAACTGCCGGCGGAGGTAGTTGAGGCTGGGACTATCCCAACATCCAGACAGGTCCGTGGATAGGACGGGTTTGGAGGGATATGGGCCAAACACGGGCAAGTGGGACTAGTGCAGCAGGGATATATTGGTCGGCGTGGGCAAGTTGGGCCGAAGGGCCTGTTTCCGTGCTATATCACTCTATGACTCTACCAGCGATTGATTCCTGTCTCCTTGTAGAAGCCCAATGGCTCTGAAAGCCTTCACATACCCTCTTCCCGAGACACGGTTTATCCATGCGGGGCGGACTGTTTACAAGCTCAAACTACGTTACAGCCACCACATCAGGTAAGCGTAGGCCACCAGCTCTGCCTGATTATAGAAACGTAGAAAAACAGGTGCAGGAGGAGGACATTCAGCCCTTCGAGCCAGCACCGCCATTCAATATGATCACGGCTGATCATCCACAATCAGTATCCCGTTCCTGCTTTCCCCCCATACCCCTTGATTCCGTTAGCCCTAAGTGCTAAATCCAACTATCTCTTGAAAACATCAGTGAATTGGCCTCCACTGCCTTCTGTGGCAGAGAATTCCACGGATTCACAACTCTCTGGGTGAAAAAAGTTTTTCCTCATCTCAGTCCTAAATGCCCGACCCCTTATTCTTAAACTGATCCCTGGTTCTGTTTGTTCCAACAAATGTTCCAACATCAGGAACATTTTTCCTGCATCTAGCCTGTCCAATCCCTTAAGAATTCTCTATGTTTCTCTAAGATCCCCTCTCGTCCTTCTAAATTCCAGTTCTATCCGAGAGCAGGGTCTTACCACGGGCCCAAGCCACAAAATAGATGTTAAATATTTGACCTCCTGGAGCCAGGTACCAAAGTGCAGATTCTACAATTCCTACCATCTCACCTTGAAGATCTAATTCGCACAAGAGCCATAACAGCATGGAAACTGGCCCTTCGGCCCAACTTGCCCATGTCGACCAACATGTCCCATCTACACTAGTCCCACCTGCCTGCGTTTTGCTCATATCCCTCTAAACCTGTCCTATCCATGTACCTGTTTAACTGTTTCTTAAGCGTTGCGATAGTACCTGCCTCAACTACATCGATGACTGTAACATGACCTCCCAACTTGCTCCCCCTCCCCCCATTCGTAACAAGGACAGAATCCCCCTCGTTCTCACCTTCCACCCCACCAGCCAGCTTATCCAACAAATCATCCGCCAACATTTCCGTCACCTACAACGGGACCCCACCACTGGCCACATCTTCCCATCCCCTCCCTTTTCTGCGTTCCGCAGAGACCGTTCCCTCCGTAACTCCCTGGTCCACTCGTCTCTTCCCACCCAAACCACCCCATCCCCGGGCACCTTCCCCTGCAACGCACGAGATGCAACACCTGTCCCTTTACCTCCCCCCTCAACTCCATCCAAGGACCCAAACAGTCTTTCCAGGTGAGACAGAGGTTCACCTGCACCTCCTCCAACCTCATCTATTGCATCCGCTGCTCTAGATGTCAACTTCTTTATGACTTCCTGTCTCCACCTATATCCTTCCCTTGTCCCGCCCCCCTGACATCAGTCTGAAGAAGGGTCTCGACCCGAAACGTCACCCATTCCTTCTCTCCTGAGATGCTGCCTGACCTGCTGAGTTACTCCAGCATTTTGTGAATAAATGACCTCCCAACTTCATACAACGTCAGACATGGTTGCACCAGTTATCCATTCAACCATTCCAGCATCTGCACTATTCGTAGCTGATCTGATCATGGCTTTCTTGCCTGTTCCCTATGACCCTTGACGATAATCCTCAGCCATAGACCAACAAAATCTGCCTTTCTTCAAGGTCAAGGTCAGTTTAATGTCACATGTACCAATTGGCGTGCAGTGAAATTTGAGTTCTTGGCCCTGAATGTCATGATTCAGCAGCTAAAATTCTGTGGCAGAGATTTCCAAAGATTAACGACTTGAAAGAAAGTCCTCCTTGAATGAAAGGTTGACACAGAATGTTGGAGTAACTCAGCGGGTCAGGCAGCATCTCGGGAGAGAAGGAATGGGTGACGTTTTGGGTCTCGATTACTTCTCTCCGATATGCTGCCTGACCCGCTGAGTTACTCCAGCATTTTGTGTCTACCTTCGATTTTAACCAGCATCTGCAGTTTTTTTTCCTGCACTTAAATGAAAGATTCATCGGGATGCTGCCTGGATTGGAGGGTATTAGCTGTTGGAAGAGGTTGGATAATCTTGGATTGTTTTTCTCTGGAGCTTTGTAGGCTGATAGATGTATATAAAATTATTAGAGGCATAGATAGGGTAGACACACAGAACCTTTATTCCTAGAGTGGAAATGCCAAAGGCTAGAGGGCATAGCTTTAAAGGTGGCGTAGCGATAGAGCTACTGCCTTACAGCGCCAGAGACCCGGGTTCGATCCCGACTATGGGGGTGCTTGACTGTACTGAGTTTGTACGTTCTCCCCGTGACCTGCGTGGGTTTTCTCCGGGTGCTCCGGTTTCGTCCCATGTCCCAAAGACGTACAGGTTTGTAGGTTAATTGGCTTGGTAAAATGCATTAAAAAAAATTAAATTGTCCCTAGTATGTACAGGGTAGTGTTAATGTGTGGGGATCACTGGTCGGCCTCTCTTCCCCTTCCCCCTTCCCAGACTCCAAAGACGTACAGGTATGTAGGTTAATTGGCTGGGTAAAATGTAAAAATTGTCCCTAGTGGGTGTAGGATAGTGTTGATGTACGGGGATCGCTGGGCGGCACGGACTTGGTGGGCCGAAAAGGCCTGTTTCCGGCTGTATATATATGATATGATATGATATGATATGATCTCCCACTGTCTTCCTGTCTCCACCTATATCCTTCCTTTGTCCCGCCCCCCTGACAAGAGTCTGAAGAAGGGTCTCGACCCGAAACGTCGCCCATTCCTTCTGTCCTGAGATGCTGCCTGATCTGCTGTGTTACTCCAGCATTTTGTGAATAAATACCTTCGATTTGTACCGGCATCTGCAGTTATTTTCTTACACTGGTCGGCGCGGACTCGGTGGGCTGAAGGGCCTGTTTCTGCGCTGTATCTCTAAAACTAAACAAAAACAGAAACGAGAGGGGCAAAGTTTAACGGAGATGTGTGGGGCAAATTTCTTTTTTTTTACACACAGAGGCTGTTAGGTGTCTGGAACATGCTGCTAGTTTGGTGGTGGAGGCAGATACGATAGGGGTGTTGAGGTTTTTAGAGAGCCACAGAGGAGATTAGTGTAACCTGGCATCATTGCAGCACAGCCATTGTGGGCTGAAGGGCCTGTTCCCGTGCTGTACTGTTCTGTTTGCTTATCAAGATAGAATTACAGGAATTACCCGAATCTTACCTCTCTGTCTGGTCCTGATTTTATCACAATCAGTAACTGATAAAAGCAAATTACTGGAAACTCACAGAGCTGATGGTAAAGTTCACACTGTTCTCTTTCCCACAGTTATCTGGACTATATGGCCTCCCACCTTAAACTGCTAAAGACAACATCCACCACTTTCAGTTTCTCCGTCTCTGATGCATGTGTGCCCAAGATAAGGCTTTCCATTATAGGTCATTTAAGATGGGCGGCACGGTAGCGCAGCGGTAGAGTTGCTGCTTTACAGCGAATGCAGCGCCGGAGACTCAGGTTCGATCCTGACTACGGGTGCTGCACTGTACGGAGTTTGTACGTTCTCCCCGTGACCTGCGTGGGTTTTCTCCGAGATCTTCGGTTTCCTCCCACACTCCAAAGACGTACAGGTATGTAGGTTAATTGGCTGGGTAAATGTAAAAATTGTCCCTAGTTTGTGTAGGATAGTGTTAATGTACGGGGATCGTTGGGCGGCACGGACTTGGTGGGCCGAAAAGGCCTGTTTCCGGCTGTATATGTATGATATGATATGATATGATAAGATGGAGTCAGAGTGATACAGTGTAGAAACAGGTCCTTCGGCCCAACTTGCCCACACCGGCCAACATGTCCCAGCTACACTAGTCCCACCTGCCCGCGTTTGGTTCATATCCCTCCAAACCTGTCCCATCCATGTACCTGTCTAACTGTTTATTAAATGTTGGGATAGTCCCAGCCTCAACTACCTCCTCTGGCAGCTTGTTCCATACGCCCACCACCCTCTGTGTGAAAAAGTTACCCCTCAGATTCCTATTAAATCTTTTCCCCTTCAGCCAAAACCTGTGACCTCTAGTACCTCGATTCACCTACTCTGGGCAAGAGATTCTGTGCGTCTACCCGATCTATTCCTCTCATGACGTCTCTTTCTTTAGTAAACGTGGTTTCCCACCCTGCTGTTGAAGATGGATTCCTTATGCACGTGTCCTCTCAGTTCCATAGTTCTTCTTTTAGTTCACAAGAAAAACTTTTTTGATTTAATCCCACTTTTGATTCTGTACGGAGCTCGGAACTCAGAGAGACTTGAAATTTGATTTGAAAATTTGAATTGCAATTTGCTTTCAAATTTGACTTGAAATTTGCTTTGAAAAATGAATTGAAATTTGTAGATTCAGGCCCATCGGTTCAACTCCGCCATTCAATCATGGCTGATCTCTGCCTCCTGATCCCATTTTCCTGCCTTCTCCCCATAACCCTTAACACCCGTTCTAATCAAGAATTTATCTATCTCTGCCTCAAAAATATCCACTGACTTGGCCTCCGCAGCCCTCTGTGGTAATGTGTTCCACAGATTCACCACCCTCTGACTAAAGTTTAGTTTATTACTAGACCAAGTGAACCTGTTTGGCCCAAACCTCTCCTGCATTGGTGCACCACACTCTCCTCCCCCCCCACCCCCCTTCCTCCCCCCTCCTCCTCCCCTCTCCCCCCCTCTCCCTCCCCCTCAGCCCCCCTTCCTCCCGTGTCTCTGGCGCTGTGGGGCAGTAGCTCTGCCACTGCGCCACCGTACTGTGATAGTGTGCAGGATGTGAGGGTGGGATAACATGGAACTAGTGTGAACAGTGATCGCTGGTCGGTGTGGACCCGGTGGGCCTGATTCCATGCTGCATCTATAAACTAAACTAACTTTCTGCCACTAAAACAGAAGTTAACATACACCGATCAGCCAAAACATTATGACCTGACGAACCAAAACATTATGCCCACCTGCCTAATATGCTGTTGGTCCTCCGTGTGCAGCCCCATACGCAGCAGGGTGCGATGCACTGTGTATTGTGACACATTCCTCCCGTCACCACCATTAACATTTTCTGTGACTTGTGCCACAGTCGACCATCAGTCGGTTCGGACCAGACGGGATAGCCTTCGTTGCCCTCGCGCATCGATGCGCCTTGGGCGCCCAACACCCTGCTTGTCGCCGGTTTGTGGTTTGTCCCTCCTCGGACCACTGTCGGTCGGTACTCACCACTGCTGACCGGGAGCACCCCACAAGCCTTGCCGTTTCAGAGATGCTCTGACCCAGTCGTCTGGCCATAACAATTTGGCCCTTGTCTTTTTGGCCCATTGTCTTTTTGGCCCATTGACTTCTCCAACTTTAGATAGTTCCTCTGTCCCTCTCTTCCCCTCCTCCTTCCCAGTTCTCCCTCTATCTTCCTGCCTCCACCTATATCCTTCCTTTGTCCCGCCCCCCTGACATCAGTCTGAAGAAGGGTCTCCCATTCCTTCTCTCCTAGATGCTGCCTGACCTGCTGAGTCACTCTAGCATTTGTGATACCATTGGGTGATTGTTGGTCGGCGTGGACTCAGTGGGCCGAAGGGTCTGTTTCCACACTGTGTGTCGACCACTGATGGTTTGCCTCGGTACCCTTCTTCAGACCGTACAAGACATAAAGGTTCTGGAGTAACTCAGAGGATCAGGCAGCATCTCTGGAGAACACGGACTGGTAACATTTCAGATCGGCAAGATGAAATCTTCAGGGAGGTCAGAGAGGCATTTTGAACAAGCTTACTCCAGAGAAGTTTGACAAGCTATGCCTTTAGCTCCTCAAAACAGGTCCACAAAGGGATCATAGTAGACAATCTGCACGACCCAAAATGTCGCATTTCCATCTTTTCCAGAGATGCAAGTTAACAAGTTATGGGGGTAGAATTAGGCCATTCGGCCCATCGAGTCCACTCCGCCATTCAATCATGGCTGATCTATCTCTGCCTCCTAATCCCATTTTCCTGCCTTCTCCCCATAACCCTCGACACCCGTTCTAATCAAGAACTTGTCTATCTCTGCCTTCCCTAATCAGATGTACAGCACTTTGGTCAACGTGGGTTGTTTTTAAATGTGCTATACAAATAAAATGGACTTGACTTGACTTGACTTGACTTGTCAAAGTCGCTCAGGTCTTTACTCCTGCCCATTTCTCCTGCATCCAACACGTCAACTTCAAGAACTGACTGTTCACTTGCTGCCTAATATATCCCACCCCTTGACAGGCGCCATTGTAACAAGATAATCAATGTGATTCACTTCGCCTGTCAGTGGTCATAATGATTTGGCTGATCGGTGTGTGGTGCGTGGGAGTTAACACCAGGCATTGCATCTTACTCATCTGAAGCAGAGGTTAGACAGTTTGACCATCATTCTCATATTCCTTTGCGCCTTTTGTACATAAATGCAAATGTAATCTGGTCTGATTCGGAACCATTGTTTGCCAAGTGACTCATCCCATTCATAGAGACATTACTTTAGACTTTAGAGTTACAGCATGGGAACAGGCCCTTTGGCCCACCGAGTCAAGGTAGAGCTCTTAAGGATAGCGGAGTCAGGGGGTATGGGGAGAAGGCAGGAACGGGGTAATGATCAGCCATGATCACATTGAATGGCTGATGGCCATGATCACATTGAATGGCCTACTCCTGCATCTATTGTCTATTGTCCACGCCGAAAAGCGATCATCCCACACACTAGCACTATCCTGCACACACCAGGGACAATTTACAATGTAACCTAAACCAATTAACTAACAAATCTGCACTTCTTTGGGATGTTTTTAGAGATACAGCGCGGAAACAGGCCCTTCGGCCCACCGAGTCCGCACTGACCAGCGATCCCTGCACATTAACACTATCCTACACACACTGGGGACAATTTACAATGATACCAAGTACACAAACCCAAGCCAATTAACCTACAAACCTGTATGTCTTTGGAGTGTGGGAGGAAACCAAAGTTCTCGGAGAAAACCCACACAGGTCACGGGGAGAACGTACAAACTCCGTACAGGCAGCGCCCGTAGTTGGGATTGAACCTGGGTCTCCGGCGCTGTAAGGCAGCAACTCTACCGCTGCGCCACCGTAACGCCCTATATGGAAGAAAATCGGAGCACCTAGAGAAAACCCACGTGGTCACGGGGAGAAACAGAAACATAGAAAAAAGGGGCAGGAGTAGGCCATTCTGCCCTTCGAGCCAGCACCGCCATTCAATATGATCATGTCTGATCATCCACAATCAGTACCCCGTTCCTGCTTTTTCCCCATATCCCTTGATTCCATAAGCCCTAAGAGCTAAATCTAACTCTCTCTTGACAACATCCAGTGAATCGGCCTCCACTGCCTACTGTGGCAGAGAATTCCACAGATTCACAACCCTCTGGGTGAAATCTTTTTTCCTCATCTCAGTCCTAAATGGCCGACCCCTTATTCTTAAACTGTGATCCCTGGTTCTGGACTCCCCCAACATCTGGAAACTTTTTTCTTGCCTCTAGCATGTCCAATCCCTTTAGAATTTTATATGTTTCCATAAGATCCTCTCTCATCCGTCTAAATTCCAGTGAATACAAGCCCAGCCCAGGGAGAACTTGCAAAGTCCGTAAAGTCAACACCCATAGTTAGGATCGAACCCAGGTCCCTGTCGCTGTAAGGTTGCAACTTTACCGCTGTGTCGCATGAGACATAGAGTCATATAGGCCCAATTCAGCCACGCCAACCAAGACACCCTATCCAAACTAGTCCCATTTAGTTGAGTTTATTATTGTTGTCAAGTGTACAATAATAATAAACTCAACTATATGGTAGAGAGAGGTGGAGTGAAAAGCTTTTTGTTGTACGCTATCCAGTCAGTGAAAAGACTATACATGATTACAGTCAAGCTGCCCACAGTGTGCAGATATAGGATAATGGGTATAACATTTAGTGCAAGTTAAAGTCCGATTAAAGATAGTTTGAAGTGTAAGAAAGTAACTGCAGATGCTGGTACAAATCGAAGGTATTTATTTCACAAAATGCTGGAGTAACTCAGCTGGTCAGGCAGCATCTCAGGAGAGAAGGAATGGGTGACGTTTCAGGTCGAGACCCTTCTTCAGACCGCAGAGACCGATCCCTCCGTAACTCCCTGGTCCACTCGCCCCTTCCCACCCAAACCACCCCATCCCCGGGCACTTTCCCCTACAACCGCAGGAGATGCAACACCTGTCCCTTTACCTCCCCCCTCAACTCCATCCAAGGACCCAAACAGTCTTTCCAGGTGATACAGAGGTTCACCTGCACCTCCTCCAACCTCATCTATTGCATCCGCTGCTCCAGATGTCAACTTCTTTATGTCTTCCTGTCTCCACCTATATCCTTCCCTTGTCCCGCCCCCCTGACATCAGTCTGAAGAAGGGTCTCGACCCAAAACGTCACCCATTCCTTCTCTCCTGAGATGCTGCCTGACCTGCTGAGTTACTCCAGCATTTTGTGAAATAAATTATTTCATGGAATGACACACATTGCTGTTATAAATAGATCTATTGGCTTTACATGGAATTCGACGTGGGGGACATTTGGAAGCACATTGTCAAAGCCTTTTCATTTTCACAGGGAGGACTTGGGATTCAACAGAGAGCTCGTTGGACAAGAGTTGGAGGTAAGTTCAAATGTTTTGCAAAAACAGTTCATTCAGTTGGTATTATTTAAGCCGAGAGTGCCTTATTGTGAAGAACAATGGAGGACCCGGCGTGGGGGGACTGTCGTGAGGGGGGGGGGAGGGGAAGAATAAATGGACACGGGGGAGAACAAAAGATGTGGGGACCTGGTGTGTGGGAACCGCTGCGGGGGGGACGGACCGGTGTACCTTGTAACTTTGTCAGCACCCTTTTGTGGCGACTGTTTGCATACCTTGGGTACGCAAGCAAAGAATTTCACTGTGCCTTGTCACATGTGACAATGAAGTATTCCATTCCAGACGTCATACGTCCCAGATAGAACAATGAACTTCTTACTTGCAGCTGCACAACAGAGTATGTACACATAGTACACTAGTGTAGGAAAATAACTGCAGATGCTGGTACAAATCGAAAAGCATCTTAAATCGCATCTTAAAAGCATCTCGATCGCCGAGCCTGCATTTGGTTTCGCCGATGTAAAGAAGTTGACATCTAGAGCAGCGGATACAATAGGTGTGGTTGGAGGAGGTGGATTTTACCTTCTACCTAAAATCCATAAACAGAACTGTCCTGGCAGACCCATTGTTTCTGCCTGCTCATGTCCCACCGAACCTATTTCCACCTATCTCGACTCCATCCTATCCCCCCTGGTCAAACCCCTCCCCACCTATGTCCAAGACACCTCACGCGCTCTCCATCTCCTCGATAACTTCCGTTTCCCAGGCCCCCACTCCCTCATCTTTACCATGGATGTCCAGTCACTCCACACAAGGATGGTCTTGAAGCCCTCCGTTTCTTCCTCGACCAACCAGCCAATCCCCATCTACTAACACTCTCCTCCTCCTAGCAGAGCTGGTTCTTATCCTCAACAACTTCTCCTTTGACTCCTCCCACTTCCTCCAAACCAGAGGCGTAGCTATGGGCACTCGCACGGGCCCTAGCTACGCCTGCCTCTTTGTCGGGTACGTCGAACAATCCCTGTTCCGGGCGTACACCGGCCCCATCCCCAAACTCTACCTCTGCTACATCGACGACTGCATTGGTGCTACCTCTTGTACCCATGCAGAACTCACTGACTTCATACACATCACCTCCACTGACTTCATACACATCACCTCCAATTTCCATCCTGCCCTTAAATATACTTGGACTATCTCCGACATCTCCCATCCGTTTCTGGACCTCACCATCTCCATCACAGGAGATAGACTAGTGACTGACATCTACTATAAACCCACTGACTCGCACAGCTATCTGGACTACACTTCTTCCCACCCGGTCCCCTGCAAAAAGTCTATCCCCTACTCCCAATTCCTCCGTCTTCGCCGCATCTGCGCCCGTGATGAGGTGTTTCACACTAGGGCATCAGCGATGTCCTCATTCTTCAGGAAACAGGGCTTCCCCTCTTCCATTATAGATGAGGCTCTCACTAGGGTCTCTTCTACATCCCACAGCTCCGCTCTTGCTCCCCCTCCCCCACTCGTAACAAGGACAGAATCTCCCTCGTTCTCACCTTCCATCCCATCAGCCAGCGTATCCAACAAATCATCCTCCAACATTTCCGTCACCTCCAACGGGACCCCACTGGCCACATCTTCCCATCCGCAGAGACCGTTCCCTCCATAACTCCCTGGTCCACTCGTCCCTTCCTACCCAAACCACCCCATCCCCGGGCACTTTCCCCTGCAACCGCAGGAGATGCAACACCTGTCCCTTTACCTCCCCCCTCAACTCCATCCAAGGACCCAAACAGTCTTTTCAGGTGAGACAGAGATTCACCTGCACCTCCTCCAACCTCATCTATTGTATCCGCTGCTCTAGATGTCAACTTCTTTACATCGGCGAAACCAAACGCAGGCTCGGCGATCGTTTCGCTCAACACCTTCGCTCAGTCCGCCTTAACCAACCTGATCTCCCGGTGGCTGAGCACTTCAACTCCCCCTCCCACTCCCAGTCTGACCTTTCCGTCAAGGGCCTCCTCCGGTGCTTTAGTGAGCCCCACCGGAAATTGGAGGAACAGCACCTCATATTTCGCTTGGGCAGCTTGCAGCCCAGCGGTATGAACATCGACTTCTCCAACTTTAGATAGTTCCTCAGTCCCTCTCTTCCCCTCCCCCTTCCCAGATCTCCCTCTATCTTCCTGTCTCCACCTATATCCTTCCTTTGTCCCGCCCCCCTGACATCAGTCTGAAGAAGGGTCTCGACCCAAAACGTCACCCATTCCTTCTCTCCTGAGATGCTGCCTGACCTGCTGAGTTACTCCAGCATTTTGTGATACCTACACATAGTACACTGTAAACAATATGATAAACGAGGAAAAAAGTTCAGTGTGTGTGTATATATACACATACGCATATATACACGTATGTACGGTGGACGGCCTTCACAACCGTCTGCAGCAATGAATTCCACAGATGGACACAAAATACTGGAGTAACTGAGTGGGACAAGCAGCATCTCTGGAGAGAAGGAATGGGTGACGTTTGTTCACACTGAGTCAGGAGAGAGAGAGACTAGAGATATGGAAGGGTAAGGTGTGAAAACGACCGATCAAAGTGGAGTCTGAAGAAGGGTCTTGACCCGAAACGTCACCCAATCCTTCCCTCCAGGGATGCTGTCTGTCCCGCTGAGTTACTCCAGTATTTTGTTTCTACCGATGATTAAGGAAATGTAGAATGGTTCATTGTTAGCTGACGGGGAAGGTGACAACGAGGCATAAAATCAGTAAAATTAATCAGGAGGGCAGTGAAACTAGTCGGGAGAACTTGGGTGGGGGAGGGACGGAGAGAGAGGGAATGCAAGGTCTAATTGAAGTTAGAGAAATCAAATTCATACCGCTGGGGTATGAGCTGCCCAAGCAAAATATGAGGTGCTGTTCCTCCAATTTGCGCTGGGCCTCACTCTGACACTGGAGGAGGCCCAAGACAGAAAGGTCAGTGCGGGAGTGGGAGGGGGAGTTAAAGTGTTTGGCAACTGCGAGATCAGGTAGATTTAGGCGGACTGAGCGGAGGTGTTCAGCGAAACGAACTTGTGCTTGGTCTCGCCGCTATACAGGAGACAACAGCTGGAACAGCGGATACAGCAGATGATGTTGGTAGAGGTGCAAGCGAATTCCCCACAAATTCGTGGGGAATTCCCCACAAATACTGTACTAACCGGGGGATTGTGCTTATGTACGGTGATAGTCTTGCTGATACTCGTGATAATAAAGAGATCATAGATAGGGTAGACAGTCAGAGCCTTTATCCTCGAGTGGCAAGATCAAAGACCAAAGGGGACAGCTTCAAGGCGAGTGGGACAACGTCTAAAGGAGATGTGCCGGGGCATGTTTTTTCTTGCACAGAGAGTGATGGGTGCCTGGAATGCACTGCCACTGATGTTAGCAGAAGCAAATCTGATTACAGCATTTAAGATGCTTTTAGATGGGCACGTGGATATAGAAACATAGAAACATAGAAAATAGGTGCAGGAGGAGGCCATTTGGCCCTTCAAGCCAGCAACGCCATTCATTGTGATCACGGCTGATCATCCACAATCAGTACCACGTTCCTACTTTCTCTCCCCACATCCCTTGATTCCGTTGGTACCAAGAGCTAAATCAAACTCTCTCTTGAAAACATCCAGTGAATTGACCTCCACTGCATTCTGTGGCAAAGAATTCCACAGATTCACAACTCTCTGGGTGAAAACTGTTTTTCCTCATTTCAGTCCTAAATATTCTAACCCACCACTCTATCTCCAGGTCCCTCAGGTCGGCCGACTTGGGGCTACTGACTATCCCGCGGTCTAGGCTTAAGCTCAGGGGTGACCGCGCTTTTGCGGTTGCAGCTCCTAGACTGTGGAACAGCATCCCTCTCCCCAACTGCCCCCTCCATCGTCTCCTTTAACAATCTTCCTGCTAGCCTGTCCAACCCCTTAAGAATTTTGTAAGTTTCTATAAGATCCCCCCTCAATCTTCTAAATTCCAGCGAGCACAAGCCGAGTCTATCCAGTCTTTCTTCATATGAAAGTCCTGCCATCCCAGGAATCAATCTGGTGAACCTTCTCTGTACTCTAAGATCTATAAGATCCCCTCTCATCCTTCTAAATTCCAGTGAATATAAGCCCTGAACGCTGCATAGTTCGTACAATCAGCAGCCGTCCTCAGGACCGAACCCAGGTCTCTTGCGCTGTAAGGCCGCAACTCTACTTGGGTCTGGACTCCCCCAACGTCGGGAAAGAAATCCCTACATTCTCATCTGAATGAATGTTGCTTTGTTGCAGGGTTCTATCCGCGCAGTGCTTGGAAATCTGGACAATTTACAGCCATTTACCACCGTGCATTTCACCATCTTCCCATGTATCCTTTTCTGCTTGGCCCAAGAGGATTCCAACTTCTATGAGGATAATGCCGTCCACCCTAGAACTTTATCCTTTGGTCTTTAGAGATACAGCGTAGAATCCCCACGATCATGGGCTCCACCTTTCCTTCATCATTCTTGCTACTTGCATATCTTTCCTTCATTTGTTTTACTTTATTTAGTTTGGAGATACAGCGCCGATACAGGCCCTTCGGCCCACCGGGTCCGCGCCGACCAGCGATCCCCGCACACTAACACTATCCTACACCCACGAGGGGAAATGTTTACATTTACCAAGCCAATTAACCTACAAGACTGCATGTCTTTGGAGAGCGGGAGGAAACCGAAGATCTCGGAGAAAACCCACGCAGATCACAATAGACAATAGACAATAGACAATAGGTGCAGGAGGAGGCCATTCAGCCCTTCGAGCCAGCACCGCCATTCAATGCGATCATGGCTGATCATTCTCAATCAGTACCCCGTTCCTGCCTTCTCCCCATACCCCCTCACTCCACTATCCTTAAGAGCTCTATCCAGCTCTCTCTTGAAAGCATCCAACGAACTGGCCTCCACTGCCTTCTGAGGCAGAGAATTCCACCCCTTCACAACTCTCTGACTAAAAAAGTTCTTCCTCATCTCCGTTCTAAATGGCCTACCCCTTATTCTTAAACTGTGGCCCCTTGTTCTGGACTCCCCCAACATTGGGAACATGTTTCCTGCCTCTAATGTGTCCAATCCCTTAATTATCTTATATGTTTCAATAAGATCCCCCCTCATCCTTCTAAATTCCAGTGTATACAAGCCTAATTGCTCCAGCCTTTCAACATACGACAGTCCCGCCATTCCGGGAATTAACCTAGTGAACCTACGCTGCACGCCGTTCTCACAGAGAGAACGTACAAACTCCGTACAGACAGCACCCGTAGTCGGGATGGAACCCGGGTCTCTGGTGCTGCATTCGCTGTAAGGCAGCAACTCTACCGCTGCGCCACCGTGACTGCCCTACGTACCTATGTTCCTTCTACGTACCTTGCTTCACGTACCGTCCACATCTCTTGTTCTCCTTTCCCCTGACTCTCAGTCTGACGAAGGGTCTCGACCCGAAACATCACCCATTGCTATTCTCCAGAGATGCTGCCCGACCTGCCGAGTTACTCCAGCTTTTTGTGTTTATCTTCAATTAAATTCTTACTTGCAGCAGCACAATAGGCCTGGAAAAGCAGTAGTGAAAAAATAACAAAGCCCAAAAATTGTTAGTGCAACCAAGACAGTTTGCACATTACATTTTGCGTTGTGTAATTTTCACTTTTAGACTTTTGAGGTGCAGCGCGGAAGCAGGCCCTTCGGCCCACCAAGTCCGCGCTGATCAGCGATCACCCCGTACACCCGCACTATCCTGCACTCGAGGGACAATTTTACAATTTACAGAAACCAATGGGGCAGCATGGTAGCGCTGCGGTAGAGTTGCTGCCTCACAGCGCCAGAGACCCGGGTTCCATTCCGACTACGGGTGCTGTCTGTACGGAGTTTGTACGTTCTCCCCGTGACCTTGTGGGTTGTCTCCAGGTGACCCGGTTTCTGCCACACTCCAAAGACGTACAGGTATATAGGTTAATTGGCTTTGGTAAAAATTGTAAAATGTCCCTAGTGTATCGGATAGTGCTAGTGTGTACACGGGGATTGCTGGTCGGCATCGATCAGCATGGGCGGCACGGTGGCGCAACGGTAGAGTTGCTGCCTTACAGCGAATGCAGCGCCGGAGACTCAGGTTCCATCCTGACTACGGGCGCTGTCTGTACGGAGTTTGCGCGTTCTCTCCGTGACCTTGTGGGTTTTCTCCAGGTGACCCGGTTTCCGCCCACACTCCAAAGACGTACAGGTATATAGGTTAATTGGCTTTGGTAAAAATTGTAAATTGTCCCTAGTGTGTCGGATAGTGCTGGTGTGTACCCGATGATCGCTGGTCGGCATCGACCCGATGGGCCAAAGGGCCTGTATCTCTGAAGTCTAAAAGTAAAAACTACGCAACACTAACTAAACTGTGAAGTACAAACTGTCTGAAGAAGGGTCTCGACCCGAAACGTCACCCATTCCTTCTCTCCTGACCTGCTGAGTTACTCCAGCACTATGTGAATAAATACCTTCGATTTGTACCAGCATCTGCAGTTATTTTCTTATACAAACTGTCTTGGTTGCCCTAACGATTTGGGGTTTTTGTTGTTGCAATAATAGTGTTTTTTGTGTGTGTTTTGTGTGTTTTTGGTGTGTTTGTTTTGTTTATTCTGTTATCTTTCACTACTGGGTTTGAAGGCCTGTTGTGCTGCTGCAAGGAAGAATCTCACTGAAGATGGACAAAAAGCTGGAGTAACTCAGCGGGTCGGGCAGCATCTCTGGAGAAAAGGAATAGGTGGGATTTCGGGTCGAGACCCTTCTTCATACTGAGAGTCGGGAGAGGGACACGAGAGATGTAGAAAGTACATAGAACAACCACATGCGGGCACAGCGGTAGAGTTGCTGCCTTACAGCACTTTCAGTGCCAGAGACCCGGGTTTGATACTGACCCAGGTACCATCCTGACTAAGGGTGGTGTCTCTACCGAGTTTGTACATTCTTCCTGTGACCTGCGTGGGTTTTACAATAGACAATAGACAATAGGTGCAGGAGGAGGCCATTCGGCCCTTCGAGCCAGCACCACCATTCAATGTGATCATGGCTGATCATTCTCAATCAGTACCCCGTTCCTGCCTTCTCCCCATACCCCCTGACTCCGCTATCCTTAAGAGCTCTATCTAGCTCTCTCTTGAATGCATTCAGAGAATTGGCCTCCACTGCCTTCTGAGGCAGAGAATTCCACAGATTCACAACTCTCTGACTGAAAAAGGTTTTCCTCATCTCCGTTCTAAATGGCCTACCCCTTATTCTTAAACTGTGGCCCCTGGTTCTGGACTCCCCCAACAGCCATGTTAACATTGAATGGCGGTGCTGGCTCGAAGGGCCGAATGGCCTCCTCCTGCACCTATTTTCTATTGTCTATTGGGAACATGTTTCCTGCCTCTAACGTGTCCAACCCCTTAATAATCTTATATGTTTCTCCGAGACCTTCAGTTTCCTCCCACACTCCAAAGACGTGCAGGTTTATAGGTTGATTGGCTTTGTATAAATGTAAATTGTCCCTCGTGTGTGTAGGATAGTGTTAGTGTGCGGGGATCGCTGGTCGGCGCGGACTCGGTGGGCCGAAGGGCCTGTTTCCGCACTGTATCTTTAAACTAGCTAAACTAAACAAAACTAAACAAATAAATGAAAGATATGCACGCAGCAACGATTATCAAGGAAAGGTGGAGCCCACAATGGTCCATTGTGGGCTGCGGAGAAGGTGATAACGAGTGGATACAAACAGTGAAACAAGGCAGGAGGAAAGTGAAACTGGTACAACGACTAGGGTGGGGGAGGGACGGAGAGAGGGAGAGAGAGGGAGGGAGAGGGAGAGAGAGAGAGAGGGGGAGAGGGAGGGAGAGAGGGAGAGAGAGAGAGAGAGAGAGAAAGAGGGAGGGAGAGAGGGAGAAAGAGAGAGAGAGGGAGAGAGAGAGAGAGAGAGAGAGAGAGGCAGGGAGGGAGGGAGAGAGAGAGAGGGGGAGAGAGAGAGAGGCAGGGAGGGAGGGAGAGAGAGGGAGAGGGAGAGGCATCAAGGGCTTCATGCCGCTGGTGTGTAAGATCCCCAAGCAAAATATGATGTGCTATTCCTGCAATTTGCATTTGGCCTCAACTCTCACAATGGAGGGGAGGGGGCCCAAGACAGAAACATCAGTATGGGAAGGGGAATGAAAGTGTTTGGCAACTGGGAGATCGAGGCGGACTGTTCGTTTCGGTACCCATGGCATTTAAACACTCTTGACTCTAGACTCAATAGTATGGTTAGTACCTTAGTCCCTTCTACCTAGATTCAGTGAAATGCTTTGTTTTGCATGCAATCAAAGCTGTAAGAGTTCGTAGGTAGATACAAAAAGCTGGAGTAACTCAGCGGGTCAGGTAGCGTCTCTGGAGAGAAGAAATGGGTGGCGTTTCGGGTCGAGATCCTTCTTCAGACTGATGTCAGGGGAGGGGGCGGGACTTCAGATAATCCCTGCTTTCCCGCTCTATCCCCTCCCCCATCCCAGTTCTCCCACTGGTCCTCCTGTCTCCGACTACATTCTATCTTTGTCCCGCCCCATCCCCTGACATCAGTCTGAAGAAGGATCTCGACCCGAAACGTCACCCATTCCTTCTCTCCGGAGATGCTGCCAGACCCGTTGATTTACTCCAGCTTTCTGTGTCTACCTTCGATTTCAACCAGCATCTGCAGTTTTTGTCCGATACGTAAGAGATCGTATTCTCCTTTACTACTTGAACCGCAAGACAAAAATAAATGGGAAAGATTATCAGAACTGCGGTTTAAACAAGGAGACAGAGTTCTCACCTCATATCCATACGTGTGCACCTTGTATATAGAACTGAGAGCAGCTCAGCATCATTCACCAGGTAGGTACCTTGCATTCAAATGCAGAATCTTACAACAATGACGCAGAGGGAAAAAAACACCATCTGACTCCACAAAATGCTGGAGTAACTCAGCGGGACAGGCAACATCTCTGGAGAGAAGGAATGGGTGATCATAGGGTCTCAACCTGAACGGGTTGACTTTCCATTCCTTCTCTCCAGAGATGCTGCCTGTCCCGCTGAGTTACTCCACCAGTCTGACTGTCCTCATTTACATTACTCCAGCATGTTGTGTCTGACCCGCTGAGTTACTCCAGCATGTTGTGTCTGACAGCTGAGTTACTCCAGCGTTTTGTGTCTCTCCCGAGATGCTGCCTGACCCGCTGAGTTACTCCAGCATTTTGTGTCTCTCCCGAGATGCTGCCTGACCCGCTGAGTTACTCCAGCATTTTGTGTCTGACCCGCTGAGTTACTCCAGCATTTTGTGTCTCTCCCGAGATGCTGCCTGACCCGCTGAATTACTCCAGCATTTTGTGTCTACCTTCGATTTAAACCAGCATCTGCAGCTTTTTATCATATACATTTTATCTCTGTTTGCATTGTTGTCACCTTCTCCCGGCTGTCAACGATCTATTCTACATTTTCCATGATCGCCGTCCCCTTTGTCTCGTGTTCACACCTTACACCTCCTTATCTATGTATCTTCCTCTCCCCTAATTCAATCTGAAGAAGAGTCTCGACCTGAAACGCCACTGATTCCTTCTGTCCAGAGATGTTGCCTGTCCTGCTGCGTTTACTCCAGCATTTTATGTCTATCTTTGGTTTAAACCAGCATCTGTAGACCTTTCCTGCATCGTATGAGATGGGGCGGCCCGGTGGCGCAGTGGTAGAGTGGCAGCCTTATAGCGCTGGAGACCCTGACTATGGTTGCTGTCTATATGGAGTTTGTACGTTCTCCCCGTGACCTCTGGGTTTTTAGTTTAGTTTAGTGAAACAGCATGCCCTTCAGCCCACCGAGTCTGTGCTAGTGATCCCCACACACGAACACTATACTACACACACTAGGGACAGTTTTAGTCAGGATCAAACCCGGGTCTATGGTGCTGTGAGCCGCTATGCCACCTTGCTCTGGTTTCCTCCCACACTAACAAGACGTACAGGTTTGTAGATTAATTGGCTTGTTAAAATTGGAATTTGTCCCCAGTGTGTAGGATAGCACCAGTGTATCGCTGGACAGCACTGACTCGATTGGCTGAAGTGCCTGATTCCGCGCTGTATCTCTAAAGTCTAAAGTACAAACTGCACAACACTAACTAAACTCCAAAGTACAAACTGTCTTGGTTGCACTAACAATCAAACCTTTCATTCAAATGTAAAACCGTACAAAATCAACACCAAATGGGATCTTAATAAGGACACAAAGTGCTGGAGTAACTCAGCGGGTCAGGCAGCATCTCTGGAGAACGTGGACAGGTACAAAGTGCTGGAGTAACTCAACGGGTCAGGCAGCATCTCTGGAGAACGTGGACAGGTACATAGTGCTGGAGTAACTCAGCGGGTCGGGCAGCATCTCAAGAGAACACGGACAGGTGCAGATTGCTGGAGTAACTCAGCGGGTCAGGCAGCATCTCTGGAGAACGTGGACAGGTACAAAGTGCTGGAGTAACTCAGCGGGTTAGGCAACATCTCTGGAGAACATGGACAGGTACAAAGTTCTGGAGTAACTCAGCGGGTCAGGCAGCATCTCTGGAGAACGTGGATAAGTTCCCTTCAGAAGGGTCCTGATCCAAAAAGTCACCTGTCCATGTTCTCCAGGGATGCTGTTTGGACCCGCTGAGTTACTCCATCACTTTGTGACTCTTTTTCATATACCAACATCTGCCATTCCTTGTTTCTACCATATGAGATCTTGTTTGATTTTGAACTGCATCTCATTTATTTACATCATGTTCCTCTCCTGTTGAGTGCCGCCTCGTACTTTACTGAAAAAACGGCCCCTTAAGATTTATTTTCGTTTTGGAGATACTACATGGAAAGTGGCCCTTCGGCCCATCGAGTCCACGCCGACCATCGATCACCCGTTCGCACTAGTTCCGTGTTCTCCCACTTTCTCATCCACTCCCTGCACACCAGAGGTGCCGATTAATTAAAGACCCCACATGTCTATCATATGTTGAAAGACTGGAGCGACTAGGCTTGTATAGACTGGAATTTAGAAGGATGAGAGGAGATCTTATCGAAACGTATAAGATTATTAAGGGGTTAGACACTTTGGAGGCAGGAAACGTTTCCCAATGTTGGGGGAGTCCAGAACCAGGGGCCACACAGTTTAGGAATAAGGGGTCGGCCATTTAGAACGGAGATGAGGAAAAACCTTTTCAGTCAGAGAGTTGTGAATCTGTGGAATTCTCTGCCTCAGAAGGCAGTGGAGGCCAATTCTCTGAATGCATTCAAGAGAGAGCTGGATAGAGCTCTTAAGGATAGCGGAGTCAGGGGGTATGGGGAGAGGGCAGGAACGGGGTACTGATTGAGAATGATCAGCCATGATCACATTGAATGGCGGTGCGTACAGGCTCGAAGGGCCGAATGGCCTCCTCCTGCACCTATTGTCTTTGGGATGTGGGAGGAAACCGGAGCAGCCGGAGGAAACCCACAGGGAGAACGTGACACAGACTCCGTACAGACAGCAGCAGGCGAGGTCAGGATCGATCCCGGGTCTCTGGCGCTGTGAGGCAGCACCTCTACCCACTGCGCCACCATGCCGCACAGTTGTGTGTGGAGCAATAATGCCGGGCACCTCCAGGGATATAAATGTGCGACTTTGAAAGTCCCTGCATGGGGAACAATAGACAACAGACAATAGGTGCAGGAGGAGGCCATTCGGCCCTTCGAGCCAGCACCACAATTCAATGTGATCATGGCTGATCATTCTCAATCAGTACCCCGTTCCTGCCTTCTCCCCATACCCCCTGACTCCGCTATCCTTAAGAGCTCTATCTAGCTCTCTCTTGAATGCATTCAGAGAATTGGCCTCCACTGCCTTCTGAGGCAGAGAATTCCACAGATTCACAACTCTCTGACTGAAAATGTTTTTCCTCATCTCCGTTCTAAATGGCCGACCCCTTATTCTTAAACTGGGGCCCCTGGTTCTGGACTCCCCCAACATTGGGAACATGTTTCCTGCCTCTAACGTGTCCAACCCCTTAATAATCTTATACGTTTCGATAAGATCTCCTCTCATCCTTCTAAATTCCAGTGTATACAAGCCTAGTCGCTCCAGTCTTTCAACATACATTTACTTAATGAAGGAATGAGATTGCCGCTAGCAGGCAGACAAGCAGGAGCATACAAGTGCAATGTTTGTGACTTTTTTAGATTTAGATTTTTTAGATTTAGAGATACAGCGCGGAAACAGGCCCTTTGGCCCACCGGGTCCGTGCCGCCCAGCGATCCCCGCACACTAACACTATCCTACACGCACTAGGGACAATTTTTACATTTGCCCAGCCAATTAACCTACAAACCTGCACGTCTTTGGAGTGTGGGAGGAAACCGAAGACCTCGGAGAAAACCCACGCAGGTCACGGGGAGAACGTACAAACTCAGCACAGACCTTCACACACTCACTACGAAGGAGAGAAAAGATTTTTAGACGATGGTGGAACAGCAGACCGATGCTGTAGGGTCATGTTCATAAGTGATAGAAGCAGAATTAGGCCATTCGGTCCATCAAGTCTCCTCCGCCACTCAGTCATGGCTGATCTATCTTTCCCTCTCAACCCCATTCTCCTGTCTTTAGTTTAGTTTAGAGATACAGCGTGGAAACAGGCCCTATCAGCCCACCGAGTCCGCACCGACCAGCGATCCCCGCACACTAACACTATCCTATACCCACTAGGGACAATTTTTACATTTACCAAGCCAGTTAACCGACAAACCCGTACGTCTTTGGACTGTGGGAGGAAACCGAAGATCTCGGAGAAAACCCACGCAGGTCACGGGGAGAACGTACAAACTCCGTACAGACAGCGCCCGTAGTCGGGATGGAACCCGGGTCTCCGGTGCTGCATTCGCCGCAAGGCAGCAACTCTACCGCTGCGCCACAGTGCCGCCGCCTTCCCATTACCCCTGACACCCGTACTAATCAAGAATCAGTCTCCGCCTTAAAAATATCCATTGATTGGGCTTCCACTGCCCTGAGTTCCACATATTCACCACCCTCTGACTGAAGAAATTCCTCCTCATCTCCTTTCTAAAGGTACGTCCTTTCATTCTGTGGCTGTGCCCTCTGGTCCCAGACTCTCCCACTAGTGGAAACATTCTCTCCACATCCACTCTATCCTGGGTGCTCCGGTTTCCTCCCACATCCCAAAGACGTGCCGGTTTGTAGGTCTTCTGGTCCTCTGTAAATTGTCCTCTAGTGTGTAGGGGGTGAACGAGGAAGTGGGTTAACATAGGACTAGCGTGAACGGGCGATCGATGGTCGGCGCGGACGCGGTGGGCCGGCCGAAAGGCCCGTTTCCTCGCTGCATCTCTAAACTAATCTAAAGAGGCTATTCTGAGGCTGTGGCCTCTGGTTCTAGACTCTCCCATTAGTGGAAACATTCTCCGCACATCCATTCTGTCCAGGCCTTTCACTATTCGGTAAGAATCAACAAGGTCTCCCCTCATCCTTCTAAGCTCTAACGAGTACAGGCACAGCGCCGTCAAACGCTCATGATATGTTAACCCTGGGATCATTTCTGGGATCATTCTCGTAAACCCCTTGTCCTAACAAGGCCGAATGCCTGCCCTGTCTCTTCCCTTCCATTGGCATTATCTACATCACAATGTTCACCAAGTTATTAATAGCTGTAAGAGTAATGTCTCAGACAGTGCTGTGGTTTGGCCAGTGGACCGCTTCTTCTATTTTCATTTACCGCCAACTTGCATGTTAAACCTTCCAACTTTGGTATCATCATCATCGGCGGTCACTGGAAGCGAGTGTGACTGTCCTCTCCACAGAGGACGCCTGTGCATGACTTTGTTCAACGTGGGGAGGCTAGTGCACAGACAGCCTTGACAGATCTGGGTCAGAATCCAGTGGCATGGAGTCCAAGACGACCGGGGACCCTTTTCTGCTGCAGCTTCATCCGCCTTCCCAGCCATTGTGATGCTCCACTGAAGTCAGCCATCATCCTCCGCCTGTTCCACCGTTGAGGTCTTGGTTGGATTTCTCTTGGTCAGGGACCTCCCCCTCGACCTTACCGCCATGGGTGACCCGACCAGGAGCGTGGCTCCAGACGGCCTCGCTATCAGGATCTCAGGACCACACAAACTTCTCCACACCTGGAGGACTCCACACCTGTGCAGTTTTGATCTCCAAATTTGAGGAAGGATATTCTTGCTATTGATGGCGTGCAGCGTAGGTTTACTAGGTTAATTCCCGGAATGGCGGGACTGCCGTATGTTGAAAGACTGGAGCGACTAGGCTTGTATACGCTGGAATTTAGAAGGATGAGAGGGGATCTTATCGAAACGTATAAGATTATTAAGGGGTTGGACACGCTAGAGGCAGGAAACATGTTCCCAATGTTGGGGGAGTCCAGAACCAGGGGCCACAGTTTAAGAATAAGGGGTAGGCCATTTAGAACGGAGATGAGGAAAAACCTTTTCAGTCAGAGAGTTGTGAATCTGTGGAATTCTCTGCCTCAGAAGGCAGTGGAGGCCAGTTCTCTGAATGCATTCAAGAGAGAGCTAGATAGAGCTCTTAAGGATAGCGGAGTCAGGGGGTATGGGGAGAGGGCAGGAACGGGGTACTGATTGGGAATTATCAGTCATGATCACTTTGAATGGCGGTGCTGGCTCGAAGGGCCGAATGGCCTCCTCCTGCACCTATTGTCACCAGGACAAGGTGACAATCCACGGAGAAGCAACTTTGGTGTGATACCTACCAGTGATGCCTTGTAACGCTCCATCCATCTTCTCCCAAGTCAAGTCATCCTTCAAACCAAAGATAGGCACAGAAAGCTGGAGTAACTCAGCGGGTCAGACAGCACCTCTGGACAAAAAGGAATGGGTGACGTTTCGGGCTGAGTCCCTTCTTCAGACTGAGAGTCGGGGGAGAGGGAAATGTAGACGGTGATGATAGAGAGACGTAGAACAAATGAATGAAAGATATGCAAAAGAATAAGGACGTCAAAGGAAACAGGCCATTGATAGCTGTGGACTAGGTGAAAACGAGTTACAGACAATGAGACTCAACAAGACGGCTTAGAAGCTGGTACAACAACTTGGGTGGGGGAGGGGCGGGGAGAGAGGAGGTGCAAGGGTCACTTAAAGTTAGAGAAATCAATATTCATACCGATGGGGTGTAAGCTGCCCAAGCAAAATATGAGGTGCTGTTCCTCCAATTTGCGCTGGGCCTCACTCTGACAGTGGAGGAGGCCCAGGACAGAAAGGTCAGTGTGGGAGTGGGAGGGGGAGTTAAAGTGTTTGGCAACATGCTTCTTCAGGCTTAACTCCAAAGAACTCAGAAATCGGAGGTGCGAAGGGACTTGGGAGAGCTGGCACAGGATTCCCAAAACGTTAACTTGCAAGTCATAGAAACATAGAAAATAGGTGCAGGAGGAGGCCATTCGGCCCTTCGAGCCAGCACTGCCATTCATTGTGAACATGGCTGATCATCCACAATCAGTAAGCCGTGCCTGCCTTCTCCCCATATCCCTTGATTCCACTAACCCCCAGAGCTCTATCTATCTCTCTCTTAAATCCATCCAGTGATTTGGCCTCCACTGCCCTCTGTGGCAGAGAATTCCACAAAGTCACAACTCTCTGGGTGAAAAAGTTCCTTCTCACCTCCGTTTTAAATGGCCTCCCCTTTATTATAAGACTGTGTGGCCCCTGGTTCTGGACTCGCCCAACATTGGGAAAGTTTTTCCTGCATCTAGCTTGTCCAGTCCTGCCTTCAGTCCAGTCGAATCGGTAGTAAGGAAGGCAAATGCAATGCTAACATTTATTTCAAGCGGACTAGAATATAAAAACAGGGATGTAATGCCGAAGCTTTATAAGGCACTGGTCGGCAGTGAGCCGTTTTGGGCCCCATATCTGAGGAAGGACGTGCTGGCTCTGGAGAGGGTCCAGAGGTGGTTTACGAGAATGATCCCAAGGATGATTGGATTAACATATGAAGAGCGTTTGTCGGTACTGGGCCTGTACTCGCTGGTGTTTAGAAAGATGAGGGGGGACCTCATTGAAACGTACCGAATAGTGAGCGGCCTGGATAGAGTGGATGTGGAGAGGATGTTTCCACTGGTGGGAGAGTCTGGGACAGCCTCAGAATTAAAGGACGTCCCTTTAGAAAGGGGATGAGTTTTGTTGGTGCAAGCCCGAGAACCCGGAGGAAACCCTCACAGTCACAGGGAGAACGTACAAACTCAACAGGCGCAGACAGCACCCGAGGTCAGTATTGAACCCGGGTCTCTGGCGCTGTGAGGCAGCGGCTCTACCCGCTACGTCACTGTGCTGCCCGACTATAAGACTACAACGCTGGATGTTAAGTCAATCTCCTGAAAAAAATGCCCAGCTATTACAGCCATTCGGCCCATCAAGCCTTCTCCGCCATTCAATCATGGCTGATCCATCTCTCCCTCCCAACCCCATTCTCCTGCCTTCTCCCCGTAACCCCTGACACACGTACCAATCGAGAATCTATCTATCTCTGCCTTAAAAATATCCACCGACTTGGCCTCCACAGCCTATTGGGCAAAGAATTCCACAGATTCACCGCCCTCTGACTAAAGAAATGTCTCCTCATCTCCTTCCGAAAAGAAAGTCCTTTAATTCTGAGGCTGTGCCCTCTGGTCCTAGACTCTCCCACTAGTGGAAACATCCTCTCCACATCCACTCTATCCAGTTCGCTCATTATTCTATACGTTTCAATGAGGTTCCCCCTCATCCTTCCAAACTCCAGCGAGTACAGGCCCAGTGCCGACAAACGCTCATCGTTGGTTAACCCTCTCATTCCTGGGATCGTTCTTGTAAACCTCCTCTGGACCCTCTGCAGAGCCAGCACAGACTTCCTCAGGTAGACACAAAGTGCTGGAGTAACTCTGCGGGTCAGGCAGCATCTCTGGAGAGAAGGAACGGGTGACGTTTCGGGTCGAGACCCTTCTTCAGACCCGAAACGTCACCCGTTCCTTCTCTCCAGAGATGCTGCCTGTCCCGCTGAGTTACTCCAGCATTTTGTGTCCACCTTCGATTTAAACCAGCATCTGCAGTTTTTCCCCTATACATCCTTCCTCGGGTATGGTGCCCAAAATTACTCACAATACTCCAAATCTGGCCCTGACAGCGCCTTATAGAGTCTCAACATCACGGTCCCTGATATGCCACTGATCTCTCATGATTGCCTGTAGAGACCTGGTGGTATAAATAGTGCTGTTTATAGACACAGACAGAGTTGTCTAGATGGATGATGCCCAAGTCTCCGGATCTTTCCGCACTTCCTCATTCGCTTCTGTGCAACATTTTTTCATCCAGCATAGAGCTCCTCCTGAGGGTGGCTGAGAATATCTGGGAGGCTGCAGCCTCTTCAGAAGTCCATAGGTCCTCTGAGCAGAATTAGACCATCAACTCCACTCTGCCATTCAATTATGGCTGATCTATCTCTATGTTGAAAGACTGGAGCGACTAGGCTTGTATACACTGGAATTTAGAAGGATGAGAGGAGATCTTATCGAAACGTATAAGATTATTAAGGGGTTGAACACGTTAGAGGCAGGAAACATGTTCCCAATGTTGGGGGAGTCCAGAACAAGGGGCCACACAGTTTAAGAATAAGGGGTCGGCCATTTAGAACTGAGATGAGGAAAAACTTTTTCAGTCAGAGAGTTGTGAATCTGTGGAATTCTCTGCCTCAGAAGGCAGTGGAGGCCAATTCTCTGAATGCATTCAAGAGAGAGCTAGATAGAGCTCTTAAGGATAGCGGAGTCAGGGGGTATGGGGAGAAGGCAGGAACGGGGTACTGATTGAGAATGATCAGCCATGATCACATTGAATGGTGGTGCTGGCTCGAAGGGCCGAATGGCCTCCTCCTGCACCTATTGTCTATTGTCCCTCTCAACCCCGTTCTCCTGCCTTCTCCCCAAACCCGTGATTGACACCCGTGCCAATCAAGAATCTGTCAATCTCCACCTTCAACATATCCATTGATCTGGCCTACACAGCCATCTGTGGCATTGAATTCCACAGATTCACCACCCTCTGACTGAAGAAATTCCTCATCTCCTTTCTAAAGGTACATCCTTTTAGTCCGAGGCTCTGCCCTCTGGTCCTAGACTCTCCCACTAGTGGAAACATCCTCTCCACATCCACTCTGTCCAGGCCTTGCACTATTCGGCAGGTTTCAATGAGGGCCCCCTCTCATCCTTTTAAACTCCCAGCGAGCACAGGTGCAGATCCAACAAACACTCATCATATGTTAACCCTGTCGTCATTCTTGTAAACCTTAACAGTGTCAGGGGTTACAGAGAGAAGGCAGGAGAATGGGATTGAAAGAGAAAGGCAGATCAGCCATGTTTGAATGGTGGAGTAGACTTGATCAGCCGAATGGCCTAATTCTGCTCCTAGAACCTATGAATTCATGCTTCCCGGCCCGAATGAGTATAGAAGTTAGGATGCGTAGGAAAGAACTGCAGATGCTGGTTTACACCAAGGATAGACACAAAATACGTTAGGCGCGTTAGAGGCAGGAAACATGTTCCCAATGTTGGGGGAGTCCAGAACAAGGGGCCACAGTTTAAGAATAAGGGGTAGGCCATTTAGAACGGAGATGAGGAAAAACTTTTTCAGTCAGAGAGTTGTGAACCTGTGGAATTCTCTGCCTCAGAAGGCAGTGGAGGCCAGTTCTCTGGATGCTTTCAAGAGAGAGCTAGATAGAGCTCTTAAGGATAGCGGAGTCAGGGGGGTATGGGGAGAAGGCAGGAATGGGGTACTGATTGAAAATGATCAGCCATGATCACATTGAATGGCGGTGCTGGCTCGAAGGGCCAAATGGCCTCCTCCTGCACTTATTGTCTATTGTCTAAAATAATGGAGTAACTCAGCGGGTCAGGCAGCATCTCTGGAGAAAAGGAACAGGTGACGTTTCGGGTCGAGACCCTTCTTCAGAGTGAAGAAGACTTCTTCAGACCCTCCTGTCTGAAGAAAGGTTTCGACCGGTAACATCACCTGTTCCCATTCCTTGTCTCCAGGGGTGACCCTGACCAGCTCAGTTAGTCCTGCATTTTGTGGTCTACCATAGAGGTTAGGACGTTACGTTATCGTTGTACAAGGCGGCAGTGAGACTTCCCTTGAGGTGTTGCGTTCACTTTTGGTAGCCCTGCTTTTGGAAAGATGCCATTAAGCTGGAAAGGATGAAGAAGAGAAGATTTACAAAGTTGTCGTCAGGACTCTAGAGCATATGCTCTTGGCAGAGGTTGGGAAAGGCTATGAATTTATTCATTGGAGCGTAGGAGTCTTTTTCCCAGGGTAAGCTCATCTAGAATTAGAGGGCATCGAATATAAGACATAGGTACAGAATTAGGCCATTCAGCCCATCGAGTAAATAAAGATAAAGGAAACAAACATGGAAAATAGGTGCAGGAGTAGGCCATTCGGCCCTTCGAGCCTGTACGCAGCGCCATTCAGTATGATCATGGTTGATCATCCAGAATCAGTACCCCGTTCCCGCTTTCTCCCCACATCCCTTGATTCCGTTAACCCTAAGAGCTAAATGTAACTCTCACTTGAAAACATCCAGTGCATTGGCCTCCACTGCCCTCTGTGGCAGAGAATTCCACAGATTCACAACTCTGGGTGAAAAAAGTTTTCCTCATCTCAGTCCTAAATGACCTACCCCTTATTCTTAAACTGTGACCCCTGGTTCTGGACCCCCCCAACACGGGGAACATTTTTCCTGCATTCTTTACCCTTTCCAGCTTAATATTGAATGGCGGTGCTGGCTCGAAGGGCCGAGTGGCCTACTCCTGCACCTATTTTCTATGTTTCTAATTCTGAAGACACGCATAGCGTTCAAATGTATTCTCATTTTGGGAGCATAACATCCAGCACTGTGCAGAGAGAGTCATTGATCCATATAGCATGGGATATAGCAAGGCCCTTCAGCCCATCTTGTACATGCTGACCAGGATGCCCCGTCTACTCAAGAATCCTTCTTCAGAAAGAAAGAATGGTAGGGGTGACTAACTGGCGGTAAGAAAATGGCCAGCACAAATCAGGGCTGGCACCAGATGACTTCAGCAAATGTTTCTTAAAATATTGGGATAGTCCCTGCCTCAACTATCTCCTCCGGCAGCTCGTTCCACACACCCACCACCCTTTGTGAAATAGTTACCCCCTCAGGTTCCTACTAAATCTTTCCCTCCCTCACCTTAAATGGTGAACTTCTACCGCTGCACTATCGAGAGCATCCTTACTAACTGTATCACAGTATGGTATGGCAACTGCTCTGTCTCCGACCGGAAAGCACTGCAGAGGGTGGTGAAAACTGCCCAACGCATCACCGGTTCCTCACTCCCCTCCATTGAGTCTATCCATAGTAGGCGATGTCTGCGAAGGGCGCGCTGCATCGTCAAGGACAGCTCACCCCAACCACAGATTGTTTACCCTCCTCCCATCTGGTTTCTCCGTTCCCGGACCTGCAGGTTCAGGAACAGCTTCTTTCCTGCGATCGTTACCTTACTTAACTCTGCGCTTCGGTGATTGCTGCCACCCCACTCCCCCACCCCCACCCCCCCTCGGGCACTCCTCCCATCAGTGACTGATCTCGCTCACCGGAATTTCCACTACCGCTACTGTGCATATATGTATATATTATATGTTTTACTATTCCATCACATGCACTCTGGTTAAGATGCTAACTGCATTTCGTTGTCTCTGTACTTGTACACTGCACAATGACAATAAAGTTTGTATTGTATTGTATTGTATTAAACCTATGTCCTCTGGTTCTCGATTCCCGTACTCTGGGTGCATCTACCGATCTATTCCCCTCATGATCTTGTACACCTCTGTGAGATCACGCCTCATCCTCCTGCGCTCCAAGGAATAGAGTCCAAGTCTTTGACATTTCCACACTGGGGGTAAAAGGTTCTGATGTCGTCCATGTCATTTTAGATTCTTTGATCATGTCTTCCCCCAACCTCTGGCACTCCGGGGAAAATAATCCGAGTTGGTTCAACCACTCGGCTTAGCGGTAGAGCTACTGCCTTACGGCGTCAGAGACCCGGGTTCGATCCTGGCCACGGGTGTTCCTTCTGCAGTTGTACAGGGCCCTAGTGAGATCGCACCTGGAGTACTGTGTGCAGTTGTACAGGGCCCTAGTGAGACCGCACCTGGAGTACTGTGTGCAGTTGTACAGGGCCCTAGTGAGACCGCACCTGGAGTACTGTGTGCAGTTGTACAGGGCCCTAGTGAGACCGCACCTGGAGTACTGTGTGCAGTTTTGGTCTCCAAATTTGAGGAAGGATATTCTTGCTATTGAGGGCGTGCAGCGTAGGTTACTAGGTTAATTCCCGGAATGGCGGGACTGTCGTATGTTGAAAGACTGGAGTGATTAGGCTTGTATACACTGGAATTTAGAAGGATGAGAGGGGATCTTATCGAAACGTGTAAGACTATTAAGGGGTTGGACACGTTAGAGGCAGGAAACATGTTCCCAATGTTGGGGGAGTCCAGAACCAGGGGGCACAGTTTAAGGAAAAGGGGTAGGCCATTTAGAACGGAGATGAGGAAAAACCTTTTCAGTCAGAGAGTTGTGAATCTGTGGAATTCTCTGCCTCAGAGGGCAGTGGAGGTCAATTCTCTGAATGCATTCAAGAGAGAGCTAGATAGAGCTCTTAAGGATAGCGGAGTCAGGGGGTATGGGGAGAAGGCAGGAACGGGGTACTGATTGAGAATGATCAGCCATGATCACATTGAATGGTGGTGCTGGCTCGTAGGCCGAATGGCCTCCTCCTGCACCTATTGTCTGTACAGAATTTGTACGTTCTCCCCACGACCACGTGGGTTTTACAATCACAGTTCAGTTTATTGTCACGTGTACCGAGGTGCAGTGAAAACCATTTGTTGCGTGCTACCCAGTCAGCGGAGAGACAATACATCATTACAATTGAGCCATTTACAGTGTATAGATACATGATAAGGGAATAACGTTTGGTGCAAGGTAAAGACGTACAGGTACGTAGGTTAATTGACTGGGTAATATGTAAAAATTGTCCCTAGTGGGTGTAGGATAGTGTTAATGTGTGGGGATCGCTGGGCGGTGCGGACTTCGTGGGCCGAAGGGCCTGTTTCCGCGCTGTATCTCTAAATCAAAATCTAAAAATCTAAAGCAAGCAAAGTCCAATCAAGGATAGTCCGACGGTCACTCACAAGGTAGATGCCCTGCTCTCTGGTTGTTTCTCCGAGACCTTTGGTTACCCCCCCACACTCCAAAGACGTGCAGGTTTGTAGGTTAATTAGCTTGGTATAAATGTTAAACTGTCCCTGGCGTGCCCGGTAGTGTTAATGTGCGGGGATCGTTGTGAACTCGATGGGCTGAAGGGTCTGTTTCTGTGCTGTTTCTCTAAACTAAACGCGGTGGCGCAGCGGTAGAGTTGCTGCCTTACACCGATGCAGCGCCGGAGACTCTGGTTCGATCCCGACTACGGGTGCCGTCTGTACGGAGTTTGTACGTTCTCCCCGTGACCTGCGTGGGTTTTCTCCGAGATCTTCGGTTTCCTCCCACACTCCAAAGACGTGCAGGTTTGTAGGTTAATTGGCTGGGCAAATGTAAAAATTGTCCCCAGTGTATGTAGGATAGTGTTAGTGTGCGGGGATCGCTGGGCGGCGTGGACCCGGTGGGCCGAAGGGCCTGTTTCCACGCTGTATCTCTAAATCTAAAAAAATCTAAACTGAACTAAACGCTGATTGCAGCTAAAACCGTCTAATCCAGACAGCATTCTGTTGAAAGCAGTTTCAGAACGTCATTCTTTTTAACCAGTTGTGGATGAATCATTAACTGATTATCATTTGCTTTCTTTCAGTTAAAGAAAAGAGCGCTTTCATTGATGGTGTAAGTACTGGCAGTTTGTTCCAATGTTCCACAAAAGGCTGTGATAATTGGTTTCTTGAAAGGTGGAGTCGCACGTAGATAGGGCGGTGAAAAGGTTTGGCACTTTGGCCTTCATCAGTCAGAATATTGAGTATAAAGGTTGGGAGGTCATGTTGCAGTTGCACAAGACATTAGTGAGGCCGCATTTAGAGTGTTGCATTCAGTTCTGGGCAACAAGTTATGGGAAAGATGTTGTCAAGCTGAAAAGGGGTACCAAAGAAGATTGACAAGGATGTTGCCAGGACTAGAGGGTCTGAACTATAGGGAGAGGTTGTGTAAGAAAATAACTGCAGATGCTGGTACAAATCGAAGGTATTTATTCACAAAATGCCGGAGTAACTCAGCGGGTCAGGCAGCATCTCAGGAGAGAAGGAATGGGCTATGGCGAGTCGTAGGCGAAGTACGTTGAGGTAGACGTTTATTATAATATTAACAACCGTGACAACCAACGCATCAAACGACAGACAACCATAAATCTTACTGTCTCTCTCGGAGTTCTAAACCAGACAGCCCAGTTCCTTTACCTGCGCACCATCTCACCTCTTCTACCAATCAGAGGGTTCGATGGTCTGGACCAATCCCTGTGTCCCTACATGACCCCCCCCCCAGAACCCTCGGTGCGGTACCGGGCAGATGCCCGGACCGCCCGACCGGAGCGGGTGCGGAGAGGAGAGGGGGGCCCTGCCGGGGGTGGGGACGGGAAAACCGGCACCGCGGGAGGAGGGGGAACTGCCGGAGCCGGAGGCGGCAGTGGCAAGGCGACCGGGGGAAGCGGAGTCCCGAACGGGGGCAGCGAGGGGGAAAACTGCTGTACGGGAGCCGCGGCCGGAGGTCGGCCCCGGCGAGGAGGTTGAGCCGCTGTGACGGGCTGGTCTGTGTCCAAGTAGGCAGGCTTGAGGCGGGACACCGAGACGACCTCTTGTCGTGTACCCACTTCTAACGTGAAGGTGACTGTGCCTCTCTTCACTACCCTGAACGGACCTTGGTAAACTGGCTGGAACGGGGGACGGTGGGCATCGATGGGTCGGAACACAAACTCACAGTCGCACAAGGCCGGCGGGACGTGTGAAGGGGATCCCCGTGACGAGAAGCAGGGACCGGGGCCAGGGACCCCACCCGTGCTCGGAGTGAAGCTAAGAGTGCTGGCATGGAGGGGAGAGGGATGGAACATTGTGGGGGAACGTCGCCTGGTACCCGCAGGGGCGAGCCATAGACCAGGTCTGCCGAGGAAGCTCTGAGATCGTGCTTTGGAGCCGTGCGGATACCCAGGAGAACCCATGGGAGCTGATCGGCCCAGTCGGGGCCGGACAGGCGGGCAGTGAGGGACGCTTTAAGCTGCCTGTGGAACCGCTCCACGATCCCGTTAGCCTGGGGGTGATAGGCGGTGGTTTGCTGTAATCGGGACCCGCACAGCTGAGTCAGAGCCACCCACAGGGACGAGGTGAATTGGGAGCCCCGGTCGGTAGTGATGACTTCCGGGACGCCGAAACGGGCAACCCAATTTAGTGCCAGAGCCCGAGCGCAGGAGGCTGCTGAGATGTCGGACAACGGGAGCGCCTCTGGCCACCGGGTGAACCGCTCGACTACCGTGAGGAGGTGGGTGTAGCCCCTGGAGTGGGGTAACAGGCCGACGAGATCCACATGGATGTGGAGGAATCGGACTGCGGGGACCGTGAACTGCTGGACGGGGGGCCGAGTGTGCCGGTGTACCTTGGAGGTTTGACAAGGGATGCAGGAGCGGGACCAGGTGGCCACCTGCCTCCACAGCCCGTGCCAGACAAATCGAGCCGCAACCAGAGCCGAAGTGGCCCGGATGGACGGATGTGCCAGGCCGTGAATAGTGTCGAAAACCTGGCAACGCATGGAAGTGGGCACTACCGGGCGGGTGCGCGGCAGAGAAACGTCGCACCAGACTTTGGTACGCGTGGGACCACAGGCTACCTGTGCCAACCGCAACCCCGAGGTGGTGTGCGGGTACAGGGAGGGGGTGTCTTCCAGGCACTGAACCTCCGCGAGCTCCTGGAAATCCACCCCGGAACTTACCTCGGCAACCGGGGAAACCGCCGGTCTGGACAGGGCATCCGCCACGGCGTTTAGTTTACCCGCAATGTGCCGAACGTCGGTGGTAAATTCCGAAACGAAAGTGAGGTGTCGCTGCTGGCGGGCCGACCACGGATCGGAAACCTTCAAAAAAGCAAACGTCAGTGACTTGTGGTCAGTGAAAGCCACGAAAAAACGACCCTCTAAAAAATAGCGAAAATGACGGATCGCCAGGTAGAGGGCCAGGAGTTCCCGATCAAAGGCACTGTAAGCTATCTCGGGGCGAGTAAGCTGGCGGCTGAAAAACGCCAAAGGGTGCCAGAGGCCGTTAATCTGCTGTTCTAAGACGCCCCCCACCGCCACGCCGGAGGCATCGACAGTGAGGGCGGTGGGGGCAGAGGAGCGCGTAAGGACGAGCATGGTGGCGTTTGCGAGGGCCAGCTTGGCTGCCACGAAAGCCGCGTCGGCAGCAGGGGACCACACGAGCTCGGTGGGGTTACCCGCGAGGCATTGGAAAAGGGGGCGCATGATCCGAGCTGCTGCCGGGACGAATCGGTGGTAAAAATTCACCATGTCTATAAACTCTTGTAACCCTTTGATAGTGTCGGGGCGGGGGAAGGAGCGGATAGCAGCCACCTTCTCGGGCAAGGGAACGGCACCTGCCTGTGTGATCCGATGGCCCAGGAAATCTACTGAGGATAGTTCGAATTGGCATTTGGACGGGTGTAGGATCAGCCCGTGGTCCTGCAACCTTTGGAATATGGAGCGCAGGTGGGACCGGTGTTCGTGAGCAGACCGACTTGCCACGAGAATATCGTCTAGATATATGAACACAAAAGGCATACCCCGACCCACATGACCCATGAGGCGTTGAAGCGCCTGGGCGGCGTTTTTGAGGCCGAAAGGCATCCGCAGCCACTCGAAAAGCCCGAACGGGGTGATCGTGGCGGTCTTAGGAATGTCTGCGGGGCGAACCGGGATCTGGTGATACCCTCGGACTAAGTCCAGTTTTGAGAATACCGTGGCACCCTCTAGGCTGGCAGAAAAATCCTGAATATGCGGGATCGGGTATCGGTCAGCCGTGGTGATGGTGTTCAGACGTCGGTAATCTCCACATGGTCTCCACCCCCCAGATGCTTTAGGGACCATGTGTAACGGTGAGGCCCACGGGCTGTCTGACGGGCGCACGATCCCCAGCCGTTCCAAAGTGAGGAACTCTTCGCGAGCGACTGCCAGCTTGTCGGGGGGTAGGCGTCGGGCTCGGGCGAAAACAGGCGGTCCCTCCGTAGGGATGAAGTGTACGACTCCGTGCTTGGCGGCAGGTGTGTCGAAACGCTGGACTAGGAGCTCCGGGAAATCAGCGAGTATCGCAGCAAACGGGTCGGAGGTCGTGGTGACGGCCTGGACGGTCGGGCTGGATGACACGGAAACCGAAGGAGCGGGGGGGTCAACGCTACTGGACGACGGCTGCAGGCTCTTCCCGCGGACGTCAGGGATCAATGAAAAAGCCCAAAGGAAATCCGCTCCCAGGATTGCCTGGCCTACATCCGCGATGATGAAAGTCCAGTTGTAGGTCCTGGAACCAAAGGACAGGGACATGTCCCGTGTTCCGTAGGAACGGACAGGGCTGCCCGCAATGAGTGGGGGGCCGGTCTTACCTGATCGCGCTTCCTGGCAGGATGGGGGCACAATGCTGACGATCGCCCCGGTGTCCACGAGGAAAACGGTACCGGTATGTTGCTCAGCAAGGTAGAGGCGATGGTTCTGGCCGATCGAGATTGCCTCTACATTTGATCGGCCGAGGCATTTCCCGAGAATGTGCAGGGGCTTCTACAGTTGCGTGCCGCTGCTCCCTCGGGTCCCCGAAAGTAACGTCTGCTAGGACTACGCGGACGTCCTCTGGCAGCTTCTCACGGAATGCCTCCTCGAACATGAGGCATTTGGTGTGCTCTCCCGCTAGAGTCATCATCTCCGTCATCTCCGTCATGAGGACCGACGGCGGTCGGTCCCCGAGCTCAGGTAAGTGCAGGAGTGTGCTGGCCCGCTGTTGTTGGCTGCGGCTGAAGGTTTTCAGCAGCAGCGACTTGAGGCCCGCATACTTGCCGGTTTCTGGCGGGTTGGTGATGTACTGCGCGACCCGTGCGGACGTCTCCGACGGCAGGACGCTCAATAGATGGTAGAACCTGGTCTCGTCCTCCTGTATTCCCCGGAGGTGGAACTGTGCCTCCGCTTGGGCGAACCACAGGGGTGGTTGGTGGGCCCAGAACGGGGGCAGATGAACGCCGACTGCGTTCGGCGTCGATGCCTCCCGATGGGACATCTTGGTGATCTGTGATCACGTCGGGGTCATCACTATGGCGAGTCGTAGGCGAAGTACGTTGAGGTAGACGTTTATTGTAATATTAACAACCGTGACAACCAACGCATCAAACGACAGACAACCATAAATCTTACTGTCTCTCTCGGAGTTCTAAACCAGACTGACCAGTTCCTTTACCTGCGCACCACCTCACCTCTTCTACCAATCAGAGGGTTCGATGGTCTGGACCAATCCCTGTGTCCCTACAGGGCGACGTTTCGGGTCGAGACCCTTCTTCAGACTGATGTCAGGGGGGGTGGGACAAAGGAAGGATATAGGTGGAGACAGGAAGACAGTGGGAGATCTGGGAAGGAGGAGGGGAAGAGAGGGACAGAGGAACTATCTAAAGTTGGAGAAGTCAATGTTCATACCGCTGGGCTGCAAGCTGCCCAGGCGAAATATGAGGTGTTGTTCCTCCAATTTCCGGTGGGACTCACTATGGCACTGGAGGAAGCCCATGACAGAAAGGTCAGACTGGGAATGATGGGTCTCTATTCCTTGGAGCACAGGGGGATGAGGGGTGATCTTAGCGACGTGTATAAAATCTTATTAGATCGGGTAGACGCAGAGAGTCTCTTGCCCAGAGTAGGTGAATCGAGGACCAGAGGACATAGGTTTAAGGTGAAGGGGAAAAGTTTTATTAGGAATCTGAGGGGTAACTTTTTCACACAGAGGGTGGTGGGTATGTGGAACGAGCTGCCGGAGGAGGTAGTTGAGGCTGGGACTATCCCAACGTTTAAGAAACAGTTAAACAGGTACATGGATAGGGGGTTTGGAGGGATATGGGCCAAGCGCAGGCAAGTGGGACTAGTGTAGCTGGGACATGTTGGCCGGTGTGGGCAAGTTGGGCCATAGGGCCTGTTTCCACACTGTATCACTATGACTCCAATTGCTTTTGCCAGCATGTACTAAGTGATTAATTTGTGGCATAGAATGTGGGTGGCACAATGGGAGGAAACCGGAGCACCCAGAGGAAACCCACACGGTCACAGGGAAGATGTGCAAACTCCACACACACACACACACACACACAGCACCCGAGATCGGGATCGAACCTGGGTCTCTGGTGCTGTGCGGCAGCAGCCCGACCAGCCGGATATATATGGAACGGCGACGCAGCGGGTAGAACTGCTGCCTCACAGCGCCAGAGACCTGGGTTCGATCCCGACCTCGGGTGCCGTGTGCGTGTGTGTGGAGTGTTAATCTATTGGAGATGGGAGGGATAATATTGCTTGTGCCAATATATATTGTAATGTGGTTAATGCAAGGTTTAGTTCAGTTGCGTTTAGAGACAGAGCATGGAAACAGGCCCTTCGGCCCACCGTCACCGCACCGACCAGCGATCCCTGTACAGGCAGTACCGCACCTGGAGTACTGTGTGCAGTTGTACAGGGCCCTAGTGAGACCGCACCTGGAGTACTGTGTGCAGTTGTACAGGGCCCTAGTGAGACCGCACCTGGAGTACTGTGTGCAGTTGTACAGGGCCCTAGTGAGACCACACCTGGAGTACTGTGTGCAGTTGTACAGGGCCCTAGTGAGACCGCACCTGGAGTACTGTGTGCAGTTGTACAGGGCCCTAGTGAGACCGCACCTGGAGTACTGTGTGCAGTTGTACAGGGCCCTAGTGAGACCGCACCTGGAGTACTGTGTGCAGTTGTACAGGGCCCTAGTGAGACCGCACCTGGAGTACTGTGTGCAGTTTTGGTCTCCAAATTTGAGGAAGGATATTCTTGCTATTGAGGGCGTGCAGCGTAGGTTTACTAGGTTAATTCCCGGAATGGCGGGACTGTCATATGTTGAAAGACTGGAGCGACTAGTCTTGTATACACTGGAATTTAGAAGGATGAGAGGGGATCTTATCGAAACATATAAGAGTATTAAGGGGTTGGACACGTTAGAGGCAGGAAACATGTTCCCAATGTTGGGGGAGTCCAGAACCAGGGGCCACAGTTTAAGAATAAGAGGTAGGCCACTTAGAACTGAGATGAGGAAAAACTTTTTCAGTCAGAGAGTTGTGAATCTGTGGAATTCTCTGCCTCAGAAGGCAGTGGAGGCCAATTCTCTGAATGCATTCAGGAGAGAGCTAGATAGAGCTCTTAAGGATAGCGGAGTCAGGAGGTATGGGGAGAAGGCAGGAACAGGGTACTGATTGAGAATGATCAGCCATGATCACATTCAATGGCGGTGCTGGCTCGAAGGGCCAAATGGCCTCATCCTGCACCTATTGTCTATTGACTACATTAGAAACAGTTGGACAGATACATGGATAGGACAGGTAGTATAGGAAAATAACTGCAGATGCTGGTACAAATAGATTTATTCACAAAATGCTGGAGTAACTCAGCAGGTCAGGCAGCATCTCGGGAGAGAAGGAATGGGTGACGTTTCGGGTCGAGACCCTTCTTCAGTCTGAAGAAGGGTCTCGACCCGAAACGTCACCCATTCCTTCTCTCCCGAGATGCTGCCTGACCTGCTGAGTTACTCCAGCATTTTGTGAATACATGGATAGGACAGGTTTGGGGGGGTTGTGGACCAAGCGCAGGCAAGTGGGACTAAGGTAGCTGGGACATTGTTGGCCGGTGTGGGCGAGTTGGGCCGAAGGGCCTGTTTCCACACTGTATCACTCTATGTCTCTGATTCTATTAACACTATCATACACACACTCGGGACAATTTACATTTATACCAAACCAATTAACCTACAATCCTGTACGTCTCTGGAGTGTGGGAGGAAACTGAAGACCTCGGAGAAAACCCACGAGATCTCGGGGAGAACGTGCAAACTCCGTGCAGGCAGCACTCGTACCTGGCGCTGCAAGCGCTGCGAGTCAGCAACTCTACCGCTGCTCCCCCCACCGTGCCGCCCCCAATGGTTCATGAAATGAATCATCCCTGGGAGGTTGGGTGGCACAGCGGGTAGAGCTGCTGCCCCTGAGCACCAGAGACCCGGGTTCAACCCTGACCTTGGGCGCTGCCTGTCTGTGTGCTGTGTGTGCGGAGTTTGCACCTTCTCCCTGTGACCGCGGGGGTTTCCTCCCTCCGGGTGCTCCGGTTTCCTTTCACATCCCAAAGAACCGCAGGTTTGCGGGTTAATTGGCGTCAGTAAAAATTAACCCTCGCGTGTAGGGAGTGTGATGGGAAAGAGGAATAGCATAGAACTAGTCAAGTCAAGTCAAGTTTATTTGTCACATACACATAAATGTGCAGTGAAATGAAAGGTTACCCGCAGTCCAACAATAAGAACAATAAAAATAAGCAACAACACACACAATCAAACAAAAAGTGCGAACGGGTGATCGATGGTGGGCGTGGACTCAAGGGCCTGTTTCACTTTGTATCTCTAAACTAAACTAAGATCGTGTTCATAAGTCATTGGAGTAGAATTAGGCCATTCGGCCCATCGAGTCTGTTCTGTCATTTGATCTTGGCTCATCTATCTTTCCCTCTCAACCCCTTTCTCCTGCCTTCTCCTTATCAATTTAGACAATAGACAACAGGTGCAGGAGGAGGCCATTCGGCCCTTCGAGCCAGCACCGCCATTCATTGTGATCATGGCTGACAATACACAATAGATAATAGGTGCAGGAGGAGGCCATTCGGCCCTTCGAGCCTGTACGCACCACCATTCAATGTGATCATGGCTGATCATTCTCAATCAGTACCCCGTTCCTGCCTTCTCCCCATACCCCCTGACTCCGCTATCCTTAAGAGCTCTATCTAGCTCTCTCTTGAATGCATTCAGAGAATTGGCCTCCACTGCCTTCTGAGGCAGAGAATTCCACAGATTCACAACTCTCTGACTGAAAAAGTTTTTCCTCATCTCCGTTCTAAATGGCCTACCCCTTATTCTTAAACTGTGGCCCCTGGTTCAGGACTCCCCCAACTTTGGGAACCCCACCCCCCCGAATGGTTTCCTAAAAGAGGCGGGAATTCCAATCAAAAGGTCACAAGTTATAGTAGTAGAATTAGGCCATTCGAGTCCACCCCGCCATTTAATCACGGCTGATCTCTGCCTCCTAATCCCATTTTCCCGCCTTCTCCCCATAACCCTTGACACCCTGTTCTAATCAAGAATTTGTCTATCTCTGAGACTTAAAAATATCCACTGACTTGGCCTCCACAGCCCTCTGTGGCAATGAGTTCCACAGATTCACTACCCTCTGACTAAAGAAGTTCCTCCTCACCTCCTTTCTAAAAGAGCGCCCTTTAACTCTGAGGCTGTGCCCTCTGGTCCTAGACTCTCCCACTAGTGGAAACATCCTCTCCACACCCACTATGCCTTTCATCGTTCTGTAAGTTTCAATGAGGTTCCCCCCTCGACCTTCTAAACTCCAGCGAGTACAGGCCCAGTGCCGACAAACGCTCATCATATGTTAATCCAATCATCCTTGAGATCATTCTCGTAAACCTCCTCTGGATCCTCTCCAGAGCCAGCACATCTTTCCTCAGATATGGGGCCCAAATTTGCACTAATTCATGGTGAAGATAGACACAAAATGCTGGAGTAACTCAGCGGGTCAGGCAGCATCTCAGGAGAGAAGGAATGGGTGACGTTTCGGGTCGAGACCCTTCTTATGACTAACGTCACCCATTCCTTCTCTCCTGAGATGCTGCCTGACCCGCTGAGGTATTCCTGCGTTTTGTGTCTACCTTCAATTTGAACCAGCATCTGCAGTTATCTTCCAACACTAATTCCTGGGATCATTCTGGAAAACCTCCTCTGGACCCTCTCCAGCCAGCACGTCCTTCCTCAGATATGGGGCCCAGATTTGCCTTATGGAGCCCCATCTATTTTTGTATTCCAGTCCTCTTGGTATAAATGAATCTGCCTTCCTGACTACCATATCATATCATATCATATATATACAGCCGGAAACAGGCCTTTTCGGCCCACCAAGTCCGTGCCACCCAGCGATCCCCGTACATTAACACTATCCTACACCCATTAGGGACAATTTTTACATTTACCCAGCCAATTAACCTACATACCTGTACGTCTTTGGAGTACAGGAGTACCGATTCAACTTGCAAATTAACCTTTTTGGGAGTCCCGCACCAGCACTCCCAAGTCCCTTTGCACCTTCGATTTCCCAATTCTCTCTCAATAGACAATAGATAATAGGTGCAGGAGGAGGCCATTCGGCCCTTCGAGCCAGCACCGCCATTCAATGTGATCATGGCTGATCATTCTCAATCAGTACCCCGTTCCTGCCTTCTCCCCATACCCCCTGACTCCGCTATCCTTAAGAGCTCTATCTAGTTCTCTCTTGAATGCATTCAGAGAATTGGCCTTCACTGCCTTCTGAGGCAGAGAATTCCACAGATTCACAACTCTCTGACTGAAAAAGTTATTCCTCATCTCCGTTCTAAATGGCCTACCCCTTATTCATAAACTGTGGCCCCTGGTTCAGGACTCCCCCAACTTTGGGAACATGTTTCCTGCCTCTAACGTGTCCAACCCCTTAATAATCTTATATGTTTCGATAAGATCCCCTCTCATCCTTCTAAATTCCAGTGTATACAAGCCTAGCCTTAAACCTATGTGTCCTGGTCCTTGATTCCCCTACTCTGGGCAAGAGACTCTGTGCATCCACCCGATCTATTCCTCTCATGATTTTGTGCACCTCTATAAGATCACCCCTCATCCTCCTGCTCTCTCTTGAATGCATTCAGAGAATTGGCCTCCACTGCCTTCTGAGGCAGAGAATTCCACAGATTCACAACTCTCTGACTGAATTTAGAAAATAATCTACGCCTTTATTCTTTAATCACAAGACAGATTGCTGCAAGAGATAGTGGAACTGGCAGGGTAGGGAAATAGACATGCAGAATAAGGCACACTCGTTTACCACTGATGATGCACTCGGTTACTGGCACCCTCTCTGATTCCTGGTTTCCTGGAGAGTTTAGGTCTTTACCACATCCACGCTGAAACAAAAACCAAGTCCTGACACTTCACCGTTCAGCCACCAATCTCTCTCACAGTCACAATCACAATCATACTTTATTAGCCAAGTATGTTTTGCAACATACGAGGAATTTCATTTGCCGTACAGTCATAACGATAAAAAGCAACAGGACACACAAAACACATTTCAACATAAACATCCACCACAGCGACATCCCCCACATTCCTCACTGTGATGGAAGGCGAAAAAACGTTCAATCTCTCCCCTTCTTTGTCCTCCAACGGTCGGGGGCCTCTAAACTTCCGTTGACGGGACGATCTTGATTCCCGTAGTCGGCGGTGGGCCTTCCTCGTCGGGGCGATCAAGCTCCTGCATCGGTAGGTGGGGGTGGGGGGGGATCTCAGCTCCCCCACGCCGGGCGATCGGACCTGGGTCGGGGCTTGTCGAACATTGGGCGGCTTTTGGAGCTTCCCGACGTCGGTCTCAACCCGAGACTGCGAGCTCCTCGATGTTGAAGTCTGCAGGCGTCGATCCCAGGCAAGAGATCGCAGGCTCTGGTGGTAAGTCCACGCCCTGCGATGGGGCTCAAAGCCAGTCCCGGGCAAGGTCGCCAGCTCCACGATGTTAGGCCGCAGAGCGACCGGAGAAACGATCCGGAAAACAATCGCATCTCCGGCAAGGTAAGAGATTGAAAAAAAGTTTCCCCCGACCCCTCCCTCCTTCGCCCCCCACATAAAACAAACCAGAGAACCTTTACATAAACTTTTAAAACTTACCAAAAATAACAAAAAGAGTTGGAAAAGGACAGACAGACTGTAGGCGAGGCAGCCATCGTGCGGTGCCCCCTGAATTAAAAATTAATTGATTAATGAATGAACATCGAGGGCGTGGGGATTAACAATGAGAACATATTGGGGGGGGGGGGGGGAGTGGCACAGTAGTGCAGCGGGTAGAGCTGCTGCCTCACAGCGCCAGAGAACCAGGTTTGATCCTGACCACGGGCGCTGTCCACACGGAGTTTGTACCTTCTCCCAGTTACCGCATGGGTTTTCTCCGGGTGCTTGGGTTTCCTCCCACATTCCAAAGACGTGCAGGTTTGCAGGGTAATTGGCTTTGGAAAAATCTGTAAAATTGTCCCTATTCAATGGTGCTTTAATGCTGCTTTATGTGTCACAGATAAACCAGTGTGTAGGACAGCGTTAGTATGCGGGGATCGCTGGTCGGCGCGGACTCGGTGGGCCGAAGGGCCTGTTTCTGCGCCTTATCTCTAAAGTCTAAAGGGATTGTTTAAGGACATTGTTTTTTTCCCCGTTAACCCATGGAATGGATGGGGTGAATTCAGAAGGAGAGGTTGGGAAGGCTAGGACTTTATTTGGTTTCTTCCCACATCCCAAAGACGTGCGGGTGTGTCGATTAATTGGCCGTCAGTAAATTTCCCCTCAGTGTGAAGGAAGTTGAAGCCAAAGTGGGATAGCATCAAACTAACGTGAACGGGTGATCGATGGTCAGCATGGACTTGATGGGCTGATGCTCCTGTTCCCAAACTGTGTCTTTCATTCAACTAATCGCTCAATCGTATCCCTTCTGGTTATTGATCTCTCTGTGCTTTCCATCCTGTTTATATAACACAATTTTGAGCATCACGGTGGCGCAGCGGTAGAGTTGCTGCCTTACAGCGCAATGAGACCCAATTCGATCTTGACCACGGGCGCAGCCTGCAGAGAGTTTGCACGTCTTTCCCGTGACCTGCGTGGGTTTTCTCCGGGTGACAATAGACAATAGGTGCAGGCGGAGGCCATTCGGCCCTTCGAGCCTGTACACACCGCCATTCAATGTGATCATGGCTGATCATTCTCAATCAGTACCCCGTTCCTGCCTTCTCCCCATACCTCCTGACTCCGCTATCCTTAAGAGCTCTATCTAGCTCTCTCTTGAAAGCATCCAGAGAATTGGCCTCCACTGCCTTCTGAGGCAGAGAATTCCACAGATTCACAACTCTCTGACTGAAAAAGTTTTTCCTCATCTCCGTTCTAAATGGCCGACCCCTTATTCTTAAACTGTGGCCCCTGGTTCTGGACTCCCCCAACATTGGGAACATGTTTCCTGCCTCTAACATGTCCAACCCCTTAATGTGTTTCGATAAGATCCCCTCTCATCCTTCTAAATTCCAGCGTATACAAGCCTAGTCGCTCCAGTCTTTCAACATACGACAGTCCCGCCATTCCGGGAATTAACCTAGTAAACTTACACTGCACGCCCTCAATAGCAAGAATATCCTTCCTCAAATTTGGAGACCATAACTGCACACAGTACTCCAGGTGCGGTCTCACTAGGGCTCTGTACAACTACACACAGTACTCCAGGTGCGGTCTCACTAGGGCCCTGTACAACTGCACACAGTACTCCAGGTGCGGTCTCACTAGGGCCCAGTACAACTGCACACAGTACTCCAGGTGCGGTCTCACTAGGGCCCAGTACAACTGCACACAGTACTCCAGGTGCGGTCTCACTAGGGCCCTGTACAACTGCACACAGTACTCCAGGTGCTCCGGTTTCCTCCCACACACCGAAGACGTGCGGGTTAATTGGGCTCAGTAAAATTGTAAATTGTCCCCAGTGCGTGTAGGATGCGGGGATCGCTGGTCGGCGTAGACTCAGTGGGCCGAAGGGCCTGTTTTCGCGCTGTATCTCTAAAACTAAACCAAATGGAAGCGCAGAGGCTGCTCGGTGGCTGAAAGGTTGCTTTCGACTTGCAGGGTTTTATGGAGAAGATGACGAGAGAGACAGTGGCCGCTGTAGCAAAACGTGCACCGGAGAAGGAAATAGAGAAGCCACAGCTACAAGCAACTGGGAAAAGGTCAGTGACACGGAAACTAGAGCCGAGTTGTAGGCCGTTCAAAACAGACAGAACACGCTGAAGTAACTCGACTAATAGGAATCTGAGGGGTGACTTTTTCTCGCCAAGGTTGGTGGGTGCATGGAATGAGCTGCCAGAGGAGGTAGTTGAGGCTGGGACTATCCCAGCGTTTAAGAAACAGTTAGACAGGTACATGGATAGGACGGGTTTGGAGGGATACGGGCCAAACGCAGGCAGGTGGGACAAGTGTCTACTGTGGATAGGGTGAGCAGTTTTAAATACTTGGGAGTACACATCAAAGAGGATCTGACATGGGCAACGCACATTGCCGCACTGGTGGGTAAGGCAAAGCAGCGCCTTTACCACCTTAGACAGCTGAGGAAATTCAGAGTGTCTCTGAGGATCCTTCATTGCTTCTACTCTGGGGCTGTAGAGAGCATCTTGTCCGGCAACATTACAGTCTGGTTTGGGAACAGCTCTGCCCAGGACAGGATGGCCCTGCAGAGAGTAGTGCGTTCGGCTGAACGCACCATGGGAACTACACTCGCCCCCCTGCAGGACCTATACATCAGGAGGTGCAGATCCAGAGCCAGCAACATTATGAGGGACCCCTACCACCCCAGCAACGGACTGTTCCAGCTGCTACGGTCAGGCAAACGCCTCCGCTGTCACGCTGTGAAAACGGAGAGGATGAGACGGAGTTTCTTCCCACAGGCCATCAGGACTGTTAACTTTTATAACTCCAGGGACTACATTTTGTCTTCTCTGTATTAACTTTATTTATATGCTGTAACTGTAATTCTTTTTTGTGCACAATCCGCAGGCATTGCCACTTTCATTTCACTGCACATCGTGTATGTGCATGTGACAAATAAACTTGACTTGACTTGACTTGTAGCTGGGACATGTTGGCCGTTGTGGGCAAGTTGGGCCGAAGGGCCTGTTTCCACACCGTATCACTTTATGACTTTATGACTCCAATACACAAGAATTAAAATCTTTGAATGTTTTAAACAAGGACATATCATTGCATCCTACCGTGTGGCTGGGTTGGTCGGTGTGGGGGCAAGTCGGACCTGTTTCCATGCTGTTTGACCAAATGGCTCCATGACTCCATACCCTCCACAGATGATGCCCTGACTCGCTGAAGATAATAATAATAATATGTAATATATTCCTTTATTTGTCCCACACTGGGAAATTTGCAGTGTTACAGCAGCAAAGTGGATAGCAAGAGACATTCATTATAAATAAGGATAGATTGTCATCATTTACTGTGTATTCCTCAACTGTTATTGTTGACTCGTCTGCTGGGAGCAGTGCTGGTTGTGCAGTCTCACAGCAGCGGGAAGGAAGGACCTCCTATATCTCTCCTTCACGCGCTTGGGGTGAAGGAGTCTGTCACTGAAGGAGCTACTCAGTGCAGTGACAGTGTCCAGCATGGGGTGGGAGTCGTTGTCCAGCAGCGATGTTATCTTTGCCATCATCCTCCTCTCTCCCACCGCCTGAACCGAGTCGAGAGGGCAACCCAGGACAGAGCTGGCCTTCCTGACCAGCTTGTCGAGTCTTTTCCCCTCCACCGCTGAGATGCTGCTGCTCCAGCAGACCACTCCGTAGAAAATGGCTGATGCCACCACCGTGTTACAGAAGGTCCTTAGGTGTGACTCCTGCACTCCAAAGGACCTGAGTCTCCTCAGCAGATAAAGTCTGCTCTGGCCCTTTCTGTACAGCGCATTGATATTTTCGGCCCAGTCAAGTTTATTGTTGAGGTAAACACCCAGGTACTTATGTTGAAAGACTGGAGCGACTAGGCTTGTATACACTGGAATTTAGAAGGATGAGAGGGGATCTTATCGAAACGTATGATTATTAAGGGGTTGGACACGTTAGAGGCAGGAAACATGTTCCCAATGTTGGGGGAGTCCAGAACCAGGGGCCACAGTTTAAGAATAAGGGGTAGGCCATTTAGAACTGAGATGAGGAAAAACTTTTTCAGTCAGAGAGTTGTGAATCTGTGGAATTCTCTGCCTCAGAAGGCAGTGGAGGCCAAGTCTCTGAATGCATTCAAGAGAGAGCTAGATAGAGCTCTTAAGGACAGCGGAGTCAGGGGGTATGGGGAGAAGGCAGGAACGGGGTACTGATTGAGAATGATCAGCCATGATCACATTGAACAGCGGTGCTGGCTCGAAGGGCCGAATGGTCTCCTCCTGCACCTATTGTCTTATAAGAGTCCACTCTCCCGATGTCCATTCCCTGGATGTTCACCGGTGTCGGGAGGGAGCTGGCGGCGCCTGTGGAAATCCACCACCATCTCCCTGGTTTTCCCCGCCTTGATCGGCAGCAGATAGACACAAAATGCTGGAGTAACTCAGCGGGACAGGCAGCATATCTGGACGGGAGGAATGGGTGACGTTTTGGCCCTTCTCCAGACCCGGCCCTTCTCTCCTGGGATGCTGCCTGTCCCGCTGAGTTACTCCAGCATTTCGTGCGTACCATCGTTGTAAACCAACATCTGCATTCTCTTCCTGCACATTTCGCCTGACCCGCTGAGTTCCTACAACACTTTGCGTTCTGCTCATGTGCATTTGCTCACGTGTCAACCTTTGAGGTTTTGGAGCTATTTAGGAAAGATTGCGAGATGCTATTTCTGCTTGCTGTGGCACCTGAGAAAAGGGAACATGCTCTGAAACGTCAAACCAGGCCTTTCAGGAGAAGTTAGAAAACAGTTTCATTTTTTATTTTACCCTCTGAGATTTCATGTTAGATACCATGTTATAGGAAAGATGTCGTCAAGCTTGAAAGGGTTCAGAGAAGATTTACGAGGATGTTGCCGGGACTAGAGGGTGTGAGCTACAGGGAGAGGTTGAGCAGGCTGGGTCTCTATTCCATGGAGCGCAGGAGGATGAGGGGTGATCTTATAGAGGTGTACAAAATCATGAGAGGAGTAGATCGGGTGGATGCACAGGCTACTCTTGCCCAGAGTAGGGGAATCGAGGACCAGAGGACATAGGTTTAAGGTGAAGGGGAAAAGATTTAATAGGAATCTGAGGGGTAACTTTTTCACACAAAGCGTGGTGGGTGTATGGAACGAGCTGCCGGAGGAGGCAGTTAAAGCAGGGACTATCCCAACGTTTAAGAAACATTTAGACAGGCACATGGATAGGATGGGTTTGGAGGGATATGGACCAAGCGCAGGCAGGTGGGACTAGTGTAGCTGGGACATTGTTGGCCGGTGTGGGCAAGTTGGGCTGAAGGGCCTGTTTCCACACTGTATCACTCTATGACTCTATATAGCTCTTAGGGCTAACGGAATCAAGGGATGTGGGGAGAAGGCAGGAATGGGGTACTGATTTTGGATGATCAGCCGTGATCACATTGAATGGCTGTGCTGGCTCGAAGGGCCGAATGGCCTACTCTTGCACCTATTGTCTATGTTTCTAAGTACCTGAGTATCACCTCAGGCCCGGGAATGAAGGGGACCACAAAATGATAGACACTGCCTGGTCCATTATGGTACTGACTTCCCCACCATCTAAGGGATCTACAGAAGGTTCTGCCTCGAACAGGCATCGTCAAAGCTCGCTCCAGACACCCACCACTCTCCCCGCACATCTCCTTCCCTCTCACTCGACAGAGCCATACAGTAGGGATTCAGGCCCTTCGCCCCAACTCATCCATGCCGACTAAGATACCCAATCTAAGCTAGTCCCATTTGTCTGCGTTTAGCCCATATCCCTCTAAACCTTTCCCCTCCACGTTCCTGCCAAAGTGTCGACTCTGTCCAGGGATTCCCGACAGTCCTTCAGGTGAGGCAGAGGTTCACTTGCACCTCCTCCAACCTCATCTACTGTGTCCGCTGTTCAAGATGTGGACTCTTATACATCGGCGAAACCAAACGTAGACTGGCCAGTCATTTCGCTGAACACCTTCGCTCAGTCCGCCTGAACCTACCTAATCTCCCGGTTGCCAAACACTTTAATGCCCCCTCCCACTCCCGCACTGACCTCTCTGTCCTGAGCCTCCTCCACTGTCAGAGTGAGGCCAAACGCAAATTGGAGGAACAGCACCTCATATTTCGCTTGGCCAGCTCACACCCCAGCGGTTTGAATATTGATTTCTCTAACTTCAAGTAACCCCGGCATTCCCTCTCTCTCCATCCCTCCCCCACCCAAGTCGCACCAGCTTCTCGTTCTCACCCAGCAAACAGCTAACAACGGCCCGTTTCCTTTACCATCGTTACATTATTGCATATCTTTCATTCATTGTTCTTTATCTCTTTACATCATCGTCTATATCTCTTGTCTCACTTTCCCCTGGCCAGTCTGGAGAAGGGTCTCGACCCGAAACGCCACCCATTCCCTCTCTCCACAGATGCTGCCTGTCCCGCTGAGTTACTCCAGCATTTCGAGTCTCCCATCGGTATAAACCAACATCTGCATTCCCTTCCTGCACATTTCGCCTGACCCTCTGAGTTCCTACAACACTTTGCGTTCTGCTCACGTGCATTTGCTCACGTGTCAACCTTTGAGGTTTTGGAGCTATTTAGGAAAGATTGCGAGATGCTATTTCTGCTTGCTGTGGCACCTGAGAAAAGGGAACATGCTCTGAAACGTCAAACCAGGCCTTTCAGGAGAAGTTAGAAAACAGTTTCATTTTTTATTTTACCTTCTGAGATTTCATTTTAGATACCATGTTATAGGAAAGATGTCGTCAAGCTTGAAAGGGTTCAGAGAAGATTTACGAGGATGTTGCCGGGACTAGAGGGTGTGAGCTACAGGGAGAGGTTGAGCAGGCTGGGTCTCTATTCCATGGAGCGCTGGGCGGATGAGGGTTGATCTTATAGAGGTGTACAAAATCATGAGAGGAGTAGATCGGGTGGATGCACAGGCTACTCTTGCCCAGAGTAGGGGAATCGAGGACCAGAGGACATAGGTTTAAGGTGAAGGGGAAAAGATTTAATAGGAATCTGAGGGGTAACTTTTTCACACAAAGCGTGGTGGGTGTATGGAACGAGCTGCCGGAGGAGGCAGTTGAAGCAGGGACTATCCCAACGTTTAAGAAACATTTAGACAGGCACATGGATAGGACGGGTTTGGAGGGATATGGACCAAGCGCAGGCAGGTGGGACTAGTGTAGCTGGGACATTGTCTTTTAAATGTTGTTATCGGGGCTGCTTCAACTACCTCCTCCACAGTTCGTTCCATACACCCACCATCCTCAGTGTGCGAATGTTGCCCCTCAGGTTCCAATTAAATCTTTCCCCCCTCACCTTAAAAGGATCTTCCAGAAAGCTGGAAAGTCAGGTATTCTTCCAGATATTAACCATATATAACCATATAACAACTACAGCACGGAAACAGGCCCGTTCGGCCCTACCAGTCCACGCCGACCACTCTCTCTGACCTAGTCTCATCTACCTGCTCTCAGACCATAACCCTCCAATCTCCTCTCATCCATATACCTATCCAATTTACTCTTAAATAATAAAATCGAGCCTGCCTCCACCATTTCCACCGGAAGCCCATTCCATACAGCCACCACCCTCTGAGTAAAGAAATTACCCCTCATGTTACCCCTAAACTTTTGTCCCTCAATTCTGAAGCTATGTCCCCTTGTTGGAATCTTCCCCACTCTCAAAGGGAAAAGCCTACCCACGTCAACTCTGTCCGTCCCTCTTAAAATTTAAAAAACCTCTATCAAGTCCCCCCTCAACCTTCTACGCTCCAAAGAATAAAGACCCAACCTGTTCAACCTCTCTCTGTAGCCTAAGTGCTGAAACCCAGGCAACATTCTAGTAAATCTCCTCTGTACCCTCTCCATTTTGTCGACATCCTTCCTATAATTTGGCGACCAGAACTGCACACCATACTCCAGATTCGGCCTCACCAATGCCCTGTACAATTTTAACATTACATCCCAACTTCTATACTCGATGCTCTGATTTATAAAGGCAAGCATACCAAACGCCTTCTTCACCACCCTATCCACATGAGATTCCACCTTCAGGGAACAATGCACAGTTATTAAGGCGGTCATATGTTTTTTCATTAAACCTATTACTGTTGCTATGGGAATAACCTATTACTATGGGAATTTCACAGAAAATGTCACCCTGGAAACATAGAAACAGAAAATAGGTGCAGGAGGAGGCCATTTGGTCCTTCGAGCCAGCACCGCCATTCATTGTGATCACGGCTGATCATCCACTATCAGTACCCCGTGCCTGCCTTCTCCCCAAACCCCTTGATTCCACTAGCCCCTAGAGCTCTATCTAACTCTCTTTTAAATTCATCCAGTGAATTGGCCTCCACTGCCCTCTGTGGCAGAGAATTCCACAGATTCACAACTCTCTGGGTGAGAAAGTTTTTTCTCACCTCAGTTTTAAATGGCCTCCCCTTTATTCTTAGACTGTGTGTGGCCCCTGGTTCTGGATAACAACACCCTGAGTTTTGGTCTGCTGTTATTATTAATGTTGCTAGTCTTGGGGTCACTGATACCCTCAGTTTTGGAGTGGTATTATTGTGACTCTAATTAATCTATAGTTATATATTATGAGCTTTGGAGTGGGTTTAGTGTGAATCTTACTAGTGTAGGGCCACTGACTCCCTGTAGTCTGAGTCATAGAGTGATACGATACGATGGAACTTTATTTATCCCAGGAGGGCAATCGATCTGGCAACAGTCAAAAAACACGACGAGATTCATGAAACATGAAATTAAAGTGACGTGTGGAAAGTCCAGGATTGGGGGATGTGTAAAGATTGGGGTGGAGGGGGGTCAGTCTACCCCATGACAGAAGGGGGAGGGGTTGTACAGTTTGATAGCCACAGGGAAGAAGGACCTCCCGTCACGTTGAGGCCAGTTCATTGGCTATGTTTAAGAGGGAGTTAGATGTGGCCCTTGTGGCTAAAGGGATCAGGGGGTATGGAGAGAAGGCAGGCACGGGATACTGAGCTGGATGATCAGCCATGATCATATTGAATGGCGGTGCAGGCTCCGAGGGGCGAATGGCCTACTCCTGCACCTATTTTCTATGTTTCTATGTTCTGTCTGCCTCGTGGTGGGACCAGTCTGTTGCTGAAGGGGCTTCTGAGGTTGACCAGTGTGTCACGGTCACGGTGAGCTGTATTGTCCAGGATGCTCCGCAGTTTGAGGAGCGCCCTCCCCTCCGAGACCCCCTCCCCGTGAATCCAACTCCAACTCAGCCCCCAGGATGGAGCCGGCCTTCCTGATGAGCGTGGAAACAGGCCATTCGGACCAACCTGCCCACACCGGCCAACATGTCCCAGCTCCACTAGTCCCACCTGCCCGCGTTTGGCTATTATCCCTCTGAATCTGTCCTATCCATGTACCTGTCTATCTGTTTCTTAAACGTTGGGATAGTCCCAGCCTCAACTACCTCCTCTGGCAGCTCGTTCCATACACCCACTACCCTCTGTGTGAAAAAGTTACCCCTCAGATTCCTATTAAATCTTTTCCCCTTCACCGTAAACCTATGTCCTCTGGTCCTCGATTTACCTACTGGGTGCATCTACCCGATCTATTCCCCTCATGATCTTATACACCTCTGTGAGATCACGCCTCATCTTCCTGCGCTCCAAGGAATAGTGTCCTTGTCTTTGACATTTCCACTGGGGAAAAAGGTTCTGATATCTTCCATATTGTACATGCCTCCCTTAATTTCATATACTTCTGTCCTCGATTCACCTACTCTGGGCTAGAGACAATAGATTGGAGTGGAGTTATTGTGAATCTAACTCGTTCAGGGTCACTGATTGCCCGAGTTTCATAGTGGTGTTCTTGTCAAGCTCACTAGTCTATAGTTACTTTGTCTGAGCTTTGGACTTGTGTTATTGTGAATTTCACTCGTCTGTAGTTATTTTGAGTTTCGTATAGGAGTTATTGTGAGTCTCACGGGTTCAGGATCACCCATTCCCGGAGTTCTTGGGTGGAGTTATTGCTAATCTCACTAGTCTCGGCAGCGCCAGAGACCCGGGTTCGATCCCGACTACGGGTGCCGTCTGTACGGAGTTTGTACGTTCTCCCCGTGACCTGCGTGGGTTTTCTCCGAGATCTTCGGTTTCCTCTCACACTCCAAAGACGAACAGGTTTGTAGGTAAATTGGCTTGGTAAATGTAAAAATTGTCCCTAGTGGGTTCGGATAGTGTTAGTGTGCGGGGATCGCTGGGCGGCGCGGACCCGGTGGGCCGAAGGGCCTGTTTCCGCGCTGTATCTCTAAACTCTATAATTACTCTGTCTACATTTTGGTCTGGGTTAGGGTTAGGTTCACTTCACAAGTTACTCAGACTAAATATTAGAGTGGTGTAATTATTAATCTCACTAATCTCGGGTCACAGATTCCTTGAGTTTTGGAGAGGTGTTATTGCCATTCTCACTAGTCTATAATTACTTATTTTCAGTCTGAGTGTTAGGTTCACTTCACAAGTGGCACGGTGGTGCAGCGTGCTGCCTTACAGCGAATGCAGCGCTGGAGACCCGGGTTCCATCCCGACCACGGGCGCTGTCTGTACGGAGTTTGTACGCTCTCCCCGTGACCTGAGTGGGTTTTCTCCAAGATCTTTGGTTTCCTCCCACACTCCAAAGGTATGTAGGTTAATTGGCTGGGCAAATGTAAAAAACTGTCCCTAGTGGGTGTAGTGTGCGGGGATCGCTGGTCGGCGCGGACCCGGTGGGCCGAAGGGCCTATTTTCAGATACTCAGTCTGAGTTTTGGAGTAGTGTAATTATTAATCTCTCGTCCAGGGTCACTAATACCGTATGTTTTGGAGTGTAGTTATTGTTAAACTCACTAATCAAGACTGTCAAGAGTTTTTTATTGTGGTATGTCCCAGATAGAACAATAAAATTCTTACTTGCATTAGCACAACCGAATATGTAAACATAGTGCACTGTAAATAACATAATAAACCAGAGGGAAAAAAAGGTTCAGTGTGTGTATATATACACACTCACAAATACACACACACACACACATATATATATATATATATATATGTGTGTGTGTGTGTGTGTGTGTATTTGTGAGTGTGTATATATGCACACACTGAACTTGTTTTTCCTCTGGTTTATATATATATATATATATATATATATACACACGCACACACACACACACATATATATATATATATACACACACGCACACACACATACATATATATATACACACACGAACACACACACATATATAAACATAGCACAAAAAGTAAGGAAATTTGTGTTTGGTAGATTATTTCTTTGTTGTAACAATGCTTCTTGGCAATAAATCTTATACCGTTGGAAAGCCTGTTTATTTCCCTTTTAAATGGTGCCACATTTATAAGGAACATGCATTTGTGGGATGAGCAGCAGAGCTGAGTATATGGTTTGCGCCCATGAAAAATTTGCCAAATCTTCTCTGCCAATGCCAAACAGCTTATTCTGCTGTTGCTATTGACTCTTGTTTTGAGCTTCTGGTACCCCCAGGTGCGGACAATCAGGTGCCTGATTGGCACCTGAATGGCAGCATCTGTGAGCATGGGCCCTGCTACAGTGGTCAGTAGGTGTCTGCTCCAAGAATCGGCATGCCACATTTGACTAATCTGGATAGGGCCCGTGCGATATGGCAACTTCAAGCTGGTGTTCCGCAAAACCAAGTTGCGGCATTATTTGGAGTGAGCCCTAGTACCATCTCCAAAGTGAAGGTCAAGTTCCATATAACGGGGGATGTCAGAGACAGGCCGCGAAGTGGGCGTCCCAAGAAGACGACACCCGAAGAAGACCGTTTCCTCACCCTGTCAGCACTTAGGAACCGTAGGCTGTCTTCTACAGATTTGCAGTCAAGGTTTGCAGGACGATATGGCCGACGGCTCTCTGCCCAGACAATTCGGAACAGACTGCACGCAGCCGATCTCCGGTCTCATAGGGCTGCTAGGAGGCCTGCCATGACTGCCCTTCACCGCCAGGCCCGTTTGCGCTGGTGTCGGCAACACGTGCACTGGAACCTGAACATGTGGAGGAACGTTATGTTCAGCGATGAGTCCAGATTCTGCCTGGGGGCAAAGTGTGGAGAAGACGCGGAGAACGCTATGCTGATTGCTGCACCGATAGAGTAACATCTTTTGGTGGAGGCAGTGTGATGGTGTGGGGCGGCATCTCCCTCACTAGAAAAACGAGGCTTGTCATCATTGGAGGCAATCTCAATACAGAGAGATATTGAGATGAGATTCTGCAACCAGTGGCAATCCCATATCTCCACAGTCTGGGACCGAACTCTATCCTCCAAGATGACAATGCTCGTCCCCACAGAGCAGGGTTTCTCAGAGACTACCTCCAGAATTTGAGAGTGGAGAGGATGGAATGGCCTGCCAGCAGTCCTGACCTCAACCCCATTGAACACTTGTGGGATCAGCTTGGGCGTGCTGTTCGTGCCAGAGTGACCAACACAACCACGTTGGCTGACTTGCGACAAATGCTGGTTGAAGAATGGAATGCCATCCCACAACAGTGTGTGACCAGGCTGGTGACCAGCATGAGGAGGAGGAGGTGCCAGGCTGTTGTGGCTGTGTATGGTTCTTCCACACTGAGCTACTGAGGCTCCTGTTTATTAAATGAATAAATTGTTAAATTGCCAATATGTCTTGTTTCTTCAGACTTCAATCATCCAATCCACCAAACAACACCGAACAAGAGTCAATGGCAGAATAAGCTGTTTGGCATTGGCAGAGAAGATTTGGCAGATTTTTCATGGGCGCAACCCACATACTCAGCTCTGCTGCTCATCCCACAAATGCATGTTCCTTACAAATGTGGCACCATTTAAAAGGGAAATAAACAGGCTTTCCAACGGTATAAGATTTATTGCCAAGAAGCATTGTTACAACAAAGAAATAATCTACCAAACACAAATTTCCTTACTTTTTGTGCTATGTTTTTATATATATATACACACACGCACACACACACACACATATATATATACACACACGCACACACACACATATATATATATACACACACACGCACACACACACACACACACACACACATATATATATATACACACACGCACACACACACACATATATATATATACGCACACACACACACACACACACATATATATATATACACACACGCACACACACACACATATATATATATACGCACACACACACACACACACACATATATATATATACACACACGCACACATAAATACACAAAAAAAACCCAATAATAGCACAATGATAATAATAATAGTCTGAAAAAGGGTCTCGATCCGAAACGTCACCCATTCCTTCTCCCCAGAGATGTTACCTGACCTGCTGAGTTACTCCAGCATTTTGTGTCTACCTTTGATTTAAACCAGCATCTGCAGTTCTTTCCTGCACATAATATTAGTCTATGTAGTTCAGAGCTTATTTGAGGTTGTAGTGTTTCATAAACGAATGGCTGCTGGGAAGATGCTGGATCTGCATCTCACTGTTTCTCTGAGTTTTGGTGTGAGGTTACAGTACTATTCATCTCAATAGTCCAGGGTCACTGATTCCCTATCTTTTGGTGTGAGGTTGTTGTTAACCTCACTAGTCGATAGTTACTTAGTATGAGTTTTGGAGCGGTGTTATTTTTAAACTCACCAGTCCAAGGTCTCTATTACTCTGAGTTTTGGAGTGAAGTTATTATTAATCTCACCAGTCCGTAGTTACTTGTTTTGTGTCTGAGCTGTGTTTAGGGTTAGGTCCATCTGCTATAACCGAAATCCATTGTGAAGAGGTGTAATTAACTCCTTTTGTATTTTTTTCTCCTTCAGTAGACTTTCTCTAGTGGGAAGGTGCTAACTGACTACAGCATATTGGGACCAGGACTAATGCCTTTAGGAATGTGTCTTCCCTGTTCTTCACTTGATGTACCTGGCTATACATAGAAACATAGAAAATAGGTGCAGGAGTAGGCCATTCGGCCCTTCGAGCCTGCACCGCCATTCAATATGATCATGGCTGATCATCCAACTCAGTATCCTGTACCTGCCTTCTCTCCATACCCCCTGATCCCTTTAGCCACAAGGACCACATCTAACTCCCTCTTAAATATGGCCAATGAACTGGCCTCAACTACCCTCTGTGGCAGAGAATTCCACAGATTCACCACTCTCTGTGTGAAAAAAAACGTTGTCATCTCGGTCCTAAAAGACTTCCCCCTTATTCTTAAACTGTGACCCCTTGTTCTGGACTTCCCCAACATCGGGAACAATCTTCCTGCATCTAGCCTGTCCAACCCCTTAAGAATTTTGTAAGTTTCTATAAGATCCCCCCTCAATCTTCTAAATTCCAGCGAGTACAAGCCGAGTCTATCCAGTCTTTCTTCATATGAAAGTCCTGCCATCCCAGGAATCAATCTGGTGAACCTTCTCTGTACTCCCTCTATGGCAAGAATGTCTTTCCTCAGATTAGGAGACCAAAACTGTACGCAATACTCCAGGTGTACCTGATAAGAGAGACAATCAACTCATTGCTCTTTGATCTGCACAGCAGTGCTAACTGATAAGAGAGACAATCTCAGACGTAGTCGGGAAGGTGCTAACTGACTACAGCATATTGGGACCGGGACTAATGCCTTTAGGAATGTGTCTTTGATCGACACAGCATAAAACATCTGGTCCAGTCTTTTTTGTTTGGAATGGGCGCTCAGGACTGACAAGTATAGTGATATACTTGCTGTGGTCCTGCCATTCCCACCGGCTGATATAGTCAAGCTTGTGTTGGTTTACCTAACCCGTTGTGTGTTGTCTGTTTTAAGAAGAAGCAAACTTTTAACAGTTACTAGACCAAGTGGACCTGTTGGGCCTAAACCTCTCCTGCATTGCTGCAGCACCCTCTCCTCCCCACCTCCCCATCCCCCTCAACCCCACCCTCCCTCCCTCTCTCCCCCATCACTCCCCTCCTTCCCCTCCCCCCTTTCCCCTTCCCCCACTCCATCCCCCTCAACCCCCCTTATCCCCCTCCCTCCCTCCCCCCTCCGTCCCTAGGAGATTGATTTTAACTTTAAAATGTGAATAACTTTAACAATATAACACCGATTTCAATGAAACTTCTTCCATTAGCACCAAAGGGACGACGGTGAGTAAGGTGGGACTAAAATTGTCGCGCTGTCGTGTACCGTTTTGGCTGTAATTCAGGTACAAACAAACAAACAAACAAGAGTTTTAGTGTATAGATAATAACGAGGGTTACCTGTACTTCACGAGCTTGCCGCTAAGGGAAGGAGGAGAGGCACCAATCCACAAAGCCGGAGTAACTCAGCGGGACAGGCAGCATCTCTGGAGAGAAGGAACGGGTGACGTTTTGGGTCGAGACCCTTCTTCAGACCCAGTCCTTCTCTCCAGAGATGCTGCCTGACCCGCTGAGTTACTCCAGCATTTTGTGTCTACCTTCGATCTGCAGTTCTTTCCTACACATGATTACAATCGATCCATTTACAGTGTTCGGATACATGATAAGAGCGGCACGGTGGCGCAGCGGTAGAGTTGCCGCCTTACAGCGAATGCAGCGCCGGAGACTCAGGTTCGATCCTGACTACGGGCGCCGTCTGTACGGAGTTTGTACGTTCACCCCGCGACCTGCGTGGGTTTTCTCCGAGATCTTCGGTTTCCTCCCACACTCCAAAGACGTGCAGGTTTGTGGGTTAATTGGCTGGGCAAATGTAAAAATTGTCCCTAGTGTGTGTAGGATAGTGTAAGTGTGCGGGGATCGCTGGGCGGCGCGGACTCGGTGGGCCGAAGGGCCTGTTTCCGCGCTGTATCTCTAAATCAAAAAAAAATCTAAATCTAAAAAAATAACGTTGAGTGCAAGGTCAATCCAGGGAAAGTCCATTCAAGGATAGTCTGAAGAAGGGTCTCGACCCGAAACGTCACCCATCCCTTTTCTCCTGAGATGCTGCCTGACCCGCTGAGTTACAGTAGACAATAGACAATAGACAATAGGTGCTGGATGCCATTCGGCCCTTCGAGCCAGCACCACCATTCAATGTGTAAGAAAATAACTGCAGATGCTGGTACAAATCGAAGGTATTTATTTCACCTCATATTTCATATTTCGCTTGGGCAGCTTGCAGCCCAGCGGTATGAACATTGACTTCTCCAACTTTAGATAGTTCCTCTGTCCCTCTCTTCCCCTCCCCCTTCCCAGTTCTCCCTCTATCTTCCTGTCTCCACCTATATCCTTCCTTTGTCCCGCCCCCCTGACATCAGTCTGAAGAAGGGTCTCTACCCAAAACGTCGCCCATTCCTTCTCTCCTGAGATGCTGCCTGACCTGCTGAGTTACTCCGCCATTCAATGTGATCATGGCTAATCATTCACAATCAGTACCCCGTCCCTGCCTTCTCCCCATACCCCCTGACTCTGCTATCATTAAGAGCTCTATCTAGCTCTCTCTTGAAAGCATCTAGAGAATTGGCCTCCACTGCCTTCTGAGGCAGAGGCTGAGTTACTCCAGCATTTTGTGTCTACCTTCAATTTGAACCAGCATCTGCGGTTATTCCCCTACTCAAGGATAGTCCGAGAGTCACCAAAGAGGTAGATAGCAGTTCAGGACTGCTCTGGTTGTGGTAGGATGACTCAGCTTCTTGTGTCCTATCTTCGGTTTAAATCAGCATCTGTAGTTCCTTCTCACACATTCTGTCTGTTGTTGTTAAAGGTCGAGGTGCCGCAGTCACACCAACAGTGCTGGGAACGTGAGTGACACAGAGACAACCAGGAAGAAGAGGAAGGTAGGGATGTGTTTTAATTGATCTAGAACACAGATCAGTCCAGCACAGGAACACTGACCCTTCGGCCCGCAATGCCCCTGCCGAACATAATCCCAAGATGAACTCATTTTAGAGACACCGCGCGGAAACAAGCCCTTCAGCCCACCGGGTCCGCGCCGACCAGCGATCCCTGCACACTATCTCCATCCTACACACACTAGGGACAAGTTACATTTATACCATGAGCCAATTAACCTACAAACCTTTGTAGTGTGGAAGGAAACTGAAAGTCTCGAATAAAAGTCACGGGGTAAACGGGGTAATCAATCACACAATCATGCTTTATTAGCCAAGTGTGTTTCGCAACATACGAGGAATTTAATTTGCCATACAGTCATACCAATAAAGATCAACAGGAAACACAAAGCACATTTGAACGTGAACGTCCACCACAGCGACCCCTCCACATTCCTCACTGTGATGGAAGGCGACACAAAAGTTCAATCTCTCCCCTTCTTTGTCCTCCCGCGGTCGGGGACCTCCAACCTTCTGTTGACGGGACGATCTTGGCTCCCGTAGCCGGCGGCGGGCCTTCCTCGTCGGGGCAATCAAGCTCCTGCATCGGGGGGAGGGGCCGGGCCATCTGACCCGGGTCGGGACCAGGCGAACGTCATGCGGCTTTTGGAGCTCCCCGACATCGGTCTCAACCTGTGTCTCTGGCGCCGCAGGACAGCTGCACCACCATAATGTTCTCTGTCTGCACATGATCCGTATCACGCAATTCCCTGCATATCCACAAGTCTCTCTGAAAGCCTCTTAAACCCCACTATCGTATCTGCCTCCACCACCACTCCTGGCAGTGCGTTCCAGGCACCCACCAGTGTAAAGAAAACCTGCCTGGTGCATCTCCTTTAAACTTTGCCCCCTCACCTTTCCCTTTCCATGTACCTGTTCAAATGTGTTTTAAATGTTGTTATTAAAAAAAAACATAGAAAATAGGTGCAGGAGGAGGCCGTTTGACCCTTCGAGCCAGCACCGCCATTCATTGTGATCACGGCTGATTGTCCACAATCAGTAACCCGTGCCTGCCTTCTCCCCATATCCCTTGATTCCACTAGCCCCTAGAGCTCTATCCAGCTATTAAATTCATTCAGTGAACAGGCCTCCTGTGGCAGAGAATTCCACAAATTCACTACTCTGGGTGAAACAGTTTTTTCTCATCTCAGTTTTAAATGGCCTCCCCTTTGTTCTTAGATTGTGGCCCCTGGTTCTGGACTCCCCCAACATTGGGAACATTTTTCCTGCATAGAAACATAGAAACATAGAAAATAGGTGCAGGAGTAGGCCATTCGGCCCTTCGAGCCTGCACCGCCATTCAATATGATCATGGCTGATCATCCAACTCAGTATCCTGTACCTGCCTTCTCTCCATACCCCCTGATCCCTTTAGCCACATCTAACTCCCTCTTAAATATAGCCAATGAACTGGCCTCAACTACCTTCTCATATCATATCATATCATATATATACAGCCGGAAACAGGCCTTTTCGGCCCACCAAGTCCGTGCCGCCCAGCGATCCCCGTACATTAACACTATCCTACACCCACTAAGGACAATTTTTACATTTACCCAGCCAATTAACCTACATACCTGTACGTCTTTGGAGTGGCATAGAATTCCACAGATTCACCACTCTCTGTGTGAAAAAAAAAGCATCTAGCTTGTCCTTTTATAGTTTTATAGTCCCTGCCTCAACTACCTCCTGTGGCAGCTTGTTCCATACACCCACCACCCTCTGAATGAAATGTTTCCCCTCAGGTTCCTATTAAGTCTTTCATCCCCTCACCCTAAACCTATGTCCTCTGGTTCTCGATTCCCCTACTCTGGGCAAGAGTCTGTGCATTCACCACATGATCTTAGACACTGTACAACTTCATTCCTCATCCTCCTGCGCTTCAGGGAATAGAGTCCTAGCCTGCCCAACCTCCCCCTATAGCACAGGCCCTCGAGTCCAGGCGAACATCCTCGGAAATCTCTGCACCCTTTCCCAGCATTCAACACCTTTTCTAGAGCAGTGTGACCAAAACTGCAAGACTGTGCAATGTTTTATATTGTGTAAGAAGGAACTGCAGATGCTGGTTTAAACCGACGACGGACACAAGAAGCTGGAGTAACTCACCGGGACGGGCAGCATCTCTGGAGAGAAGGAAAGGGTGACGTTTCGGGTCGAGTCTGAAGAAGGTTCTCAACCCGAAACGTCACCCATTCCTTCTCTCCAGAGATGATGCCTGTCCCGCTGAGTTACTCCAGCGTTTTGTGTCAAGTCAAGTCAAGTTTATTTGTCACATACACATACACGATGTGCAGTGAAATGAAAGTGGCAATGCCTGCGGATTGTGCAAAAAATAATAATTACAGTTACAGCATATAAATTTAAGTTAATACAGAGAAGACAAAATTTAGTCCCTGGAGTTATAGAAGTTAACAGTCCTGATGGCCTGTGGGAAGAAACTCCGTCTCATCCTCTCCGTTTTCACAGCGTGACAGCGGAGGCGTTTGCCTGACCGTAGCATCTGGAACAGTCCGTTGCTGGGGTGGTAGGGGTCCCCCATAATGTTGCTAGCTCTGGATCTGCACCTCCTGATGTATAGGTCCTGCAGGGGGATGAGTGTAGTTCCCATGGTGCGTTCAGCCGAACACACTACTCTCCGCAGGGCCTTCCTGTCCTGGGCAGAGCTGTTCCCAAACCAGACTGTAATGTTGCCGGACAGGATGCTCTCTACAGCCCCAGAGTAGAAGCAATGAAGGATCCTCAGAGACACTCTGAATTTCCTCAGCTGTCTAAGGTGGTAAAGGCGCTGCTTTGCCTTACCCACTATCTACATACAATCCAGCTCTTGTATTATTTTTGCCAGCTAATGAAATCAAGTATCTTCGTATCAGCGTGTCTTGGCGAAAGGTCGCTTGTTCATTTCCCTCTGCAGATGCTGCCTGACCCGTTATCTCTCCAGCACTTGGTTTTTGACTCAGGAGTCTAGCGATCACGGCACTATTGTCGTACCTATGCTGCCACCTTCAGGTGTACATGGGACGGTACAACAAGGTCACTCTGTTCCTCTGTACAATATAGTTTAGAGACACAGGCTGGAAACAGGCCCTTCGGCCCATCGAGCCCACACCGACTAGGATTGCCAACTGTCCCGTATTAGCCGGGACATCCTGTATTTTGGTTTGTCCCGTACGGGACCGCCCTTGTCCCGTATTAGTAGGGTTGCCAACTTCCTCACTCCCAATTAAGGGACAAAGGGTGACGTCACCGCCCCCCACGTGACCTCACCCAGCCAGCGGCCACGTGCTCCCACTCCACCAATGGCGGCCGCCCGGGCCAGGGGGGGCAGGTTGCATAGCAACCTCCGTTAGGCGGCGCCCGGGCCTCCGGACCTCTGCTGTAGGTCTGGACAGTGTAGTCGGAAACAAACTGCAGATTAAAATCGAAGGTAGACACAAAATGCTGGAGTAACTCAACGGGGGTACTCCAACATTTTGTGTCTACCTCTGGACAGTGTAGGCCCGGGCGCCGGGATGTAGAGGTTGCGTGGGAACCCGCCTCCCGGCCTGGGCGGCCGCCATTGGTGGAGCGGGAGCACGTGGCCGCTGGCTGGGTGAGGTCGCGTGGGGCGCGGGGCGGTGATGTCACCTTGTCCCGTATTTGGGAGTGAGGAAGTTGGCAACCCTAACGCTGACCATCGATCACCCGTTCACACTAGTTCTATGTTATCCCACTTTCTCATCCACTCCCTACACACTAGGACTAGGACACTATTCCTTGGAGCGCAGGAGGGTGCGGGGTGATCTTATAGAGGTGTACACAATCATGAGGGGAATAGATCGGGTAGACGCACAGAGTCTCTTGTTCAGCGGAGGGGAATTGAAAACTAGAGGACATAGGTTTAAGGTGAAGGGGGAAAGATTTGATAGGAAGCTGAGGGGTAACTTTTCACGCAGAGAGTGGTGGGTGTATGGAACCAGTTGAGGCAAGGACTATCGCGATGTTTAATAAGCAGTTACACAGGTACATAGATAGGACAGGTTTAGAGGGATATGGGCCAAACGCAGGCAAGTGGGACTAGTGTAGGTGGGGCATGTTGGTCAGTGTGGGCAGGGTGGGCCAGAGGGCCTGTTTCCACACTGTGTCACTCTATGACACTAGGGGCAATTTACTGATGTCCAGTTAACCAGACAAACCCGCACGTCTTTGGGATGTGGGAGGAAACCCACACAGTAACAGAGAGCACGTACAAACCCCACACAGACAGCACCCGAGACCAATAAACAATAGACAATAGGTGCAGGAGGAGGTCATTCGGCCCTTCGAGCCAGCACCGCCATTCAATGTGATCATGGCTGATCATCCACAATCAGTACCCCGTTCCTGCCTTCTCCCCATACCCCCTGACTCCGCTATCCTTAAGAGCTCTATCCAGCTCTCTCTCTCTCTTTGGTTTCGCCGATGTAAAGAAGTTGACATCTGGAGCAGCGGATACAATAGATGAGATTGGAGGAGGTGCAGGTGAATTGGCCTCCACTGCCTTCTGAGGCAGAGAATTCCACAGATTCACAACTCTGACTGAAAAAGTTTTTCCTCGTCTCCGTTCTAAATGGCCGACCCCTTATTCTTAAACTGTGTGGTCCCTGGTTCTGGACTCCCCCAACATTGGGAACATGTTTCCTGCCTCTAACGTGTCCAACCTCTTAATAATCTTATACGTTTCGATGAGATCCCCTCTCATCCGTCTAAACTCCAGCCCGGGTCTCTGACGTTGTGAGGCAGCAGCTCGACCAGCTGCGACAATGTGCCCTGCCTCTCGTGCCACGATGGGGTCCTGTTCCTCGAAAACAGCCCATGTTGTGATTTGTCTTTGTGCTGCTAAAGCCACGTCATTTGCAGATGTGTCAAGAAACTCGGGTTGAAAAGACATTTGTGTTTATGTCCTTTATTCAAGTAGATGTGGGGCACAGATGTAGGAAAGATGGAGCTCTAACCTCACAGCGCCAGAGACCCAGGTTTGATCCTGACCATTTAAATAAAATAAATGTTTAAATATAAAAGTTTTATTCCAAAGAAAAACATACAAACATACAAACATACTAAGCCAGAACTTGAGGAGCAGCCCCTTCAGATACTGGAACAGGGGCTGTAACCTCACGCACTCTGTATACAAACGGTACACGGTCTCCTCCTCACCGCAGAAGTGACAGGCGGCAGACGAGACCGTGAACCGGCTCAAGTACCTGTTACAGGCTATAGCCTTATGCAACACTCTCCACCCCAGGTCCCCGATGTTGTCTGCGTTGAGTTTGCACGTTCTCCCTGTATCCTGCTTGAGTTCCCTCCGGGTGCTCCGGCAGCCACTATAAAATTATAAAAGGACTGGACAAGCTCAAGTCAAGTCAAGTTTATTTGTCACATACACATACAAGACGTGCAGTGAAATGAAAGCTCGCCCACAGTCCAGCAATAGAGCAATAAAAATAAACAATTTCACACACACAAAACCAACACAAAACAAACAAAAAGAAACATCGATCACAGTGAGTCTCCTCCAGTCACCTCCTCACTGTGATGGAAGGCCAGAATGTCATTTCTCTTCCCCTGCCGTCTTCTCCCGCGGTCAGGCTGTTGAAGTTGCCACGTTCCAGGCCGCGCCGGACGGTGAAAGGTCCGGATGCAGGAAACATGTTCCCAATGTCGGGGGGAGTCCAGAACCAGGGGCCACAGTCTAAGAATAAAGGGGCGGCCATTTAGAAACATAGAAACATAGAAAATAGTGCAGGAGTAGGCCATTCGGCCCTTCGAGCCTGATGGGCCCCATGGCTGATCATCCAACTCAGTATCCCGTACCTGCCTTCTCTCCATACCCCCTGACCCCTTTAGCCACAAGGGCCACATCTAACTCCCTCTTAAATATAGCCAATGAACTGGCCTCAACTACCTTCTGTGGCAGAGAATTCCACAGATTCACCACTCTCTGTGTGAAAAAAAACTTACCATTTAATACCAAAGATACTAGAGGAACAAGATAGACCACTCGACCCTAAAAACCGTAGTACGTCACGGCGCCATTTTAGTAGGCAGAAACTTGCAGAAACATTTAAAAATAAAAATAACAAAAACATGAGTTGATAGATGAGATATATTCTGCATTTTAATGGTGTCATCACACATACTGTTCCCCCACAATACTGATTACACTGCGAGAGGCAGAGCGAACGGCGGGTTGTGCTTACTAAAATGGCTCCTTTGCGTACTACACTTCAGTATAGGCGATTTCAACGGAGTGGTCCATCTTGTTCCTCTGGTATCTTTGTTTAAAACTGAGATGAGAAAAAAAACGTTTTCACCCAGAGAGTTATGAATTTGTGGAATTCTCTGCCACAACTACCTCCTCTGCCAGATGGTTCTATTTGCTCACCACCCTCTGCGTGAGAAAGATGACCCTCAGGTCCCAATTAAATCTTTCCCCTTTAACCTCAACCGAGAAGGCACTTTAGGATAATAGACAATAGGTGCAGGAGGAGGCCATTCAGCCCTTCAAGCCAGCACCACCATTCAATAGACAATAGACAATAGGTGCAGGAGGAGGCCATTCGGCCCTTCGAGCCAGCACCGCCATTCAATGTGATCATGGCTGATCATTCTCAATCAGTACCCTGTTCCTGCCTTCTCCCCATACCCCCTGACTCCGCCATCCTTAAGAGCTCTATCTAGCTCTCTCTTGAATGCATTCAGAGAATTGGCCTCCACTGCCTTCTGAGGCAGAGAATTCCACAGATTTACAACTCTCTGACTGAATTTTTTTTTCCTCATCTCAGTTCTAAATGGCCTACACCTTATTCTTAAACTGTGGCCCCTTGTTCTGGACTCCCCCAACATTGGGAACATGATTCCTGCCTCTAACGTGTCCAACCCCTTAATAATCTTATACGTTTCGATAAGATCTCCTCTCATCCTTCCAAATTCCAGTGTGTACAAGCCTAGTTGATCCAGTCTTTCAACATATGACAGTCCCGCCATTCCGGGAATTAGTAAATCTAGTAAATCTACGCTGCACGCCCTCAATAGCAAGAATATCCTTCCTCAAATTTGGAGACCAAAACTGCACACAGTACTCCAGGTGCGGTCTCACTAGGGCCCTGTACAACTGCACACAGTACTGCAGGTGTGGTCTCACTAGGGCCCTGTACAACTGCACACAGTACTCCGGGTGCGGTCTCACTAGGGCCCAGTACAACTGCACCCAGTACTCCAGGTGCGGTCTCACTAGGGCCCTGTACAACTGCACACAGTACTCCAGGTGCGGTCTCACTAGGGCCCTGTACAACTGCACACAGTACTCCAGGTGCGGTCTCACTAGGGCCCTGTACAACTGCGCACAGTACTCCAGGTGCGGTCTCACTAGGGCCCTGTACAACTGCTCACAGTACTCCAGGTGCGGTCTCACTAGGGCCCTGTACAACTGCACACAGTACTCCAGGTGCGGTCTCACTAGGGCCCTGTACAACTGCACACAGTACTCCAGGTGCGGTCTCACTAGGGCCCTGTACAACTGCAGAAGGACCTCTTTGCTAAGTAGTTATGTAGAAACAAGGAGCCTTAGTGCTTAGGGCTAACGGGATCAAGGGATATGGGGAGAAAGCAGGAACGGGGTACTGATTTAGGATGATCAGCCATGATCACATTGAATGGCGGTGCTGGCTCGAAGGGCCGAATGGCCTGTTGCATCTATTTTTCTATGTTTCTAGCCACAGATGCTAGTTTAGTTTTAGAGATACAGCATGAAAACAGGCCCTTCGGCCCACCGGGTCCACGCCAGCCATCGACCTCCCGGTGGCGCAGCGGTAGAGTTGCTGCCTCACGGCGCCAGGGACCCATCCTACAGTTAAAAAAGGCCCAACTTGCCCACACCGGCCAAAGTCCCACCTACACTAGTCCCACCAGCCTGCGTTTGGCCCATATCCCTCCAAACCTGTCCTATCCATGTACCTGTCTAATTGTCTCTTAAACGTTGCGATAGTACCTGCCTCAACTACCTCCTCCGGCAGCTCGTTCCATACACCCACCGTGTGAAAAAGTTACCCCTCAGATTCCTATTAAATCTTTCCTCTCTCACCCTAAAACCTATATCCACTGGTTCTCGATTTCCCTCCTTTGGGCAAGAGACTCTACCCAATCTATTCCTCTCATGATCTTATACACCGTCTCAACCTCCTGCGCTTCATGGAATAGAGACCCAGCCTGCTCAACCTCTCCCTGTAGCTCAGGCCATCGAGTCCTGGCAACATCCTCATAAATCTTCTCTGCACCCTTTCAAGCTTGACAACATCTTTACTATGACATGGTGCTCAGAACTGAACACATTACTCTAAATGCAGCTCTCTTATACAACTGCAACATGACCTCCCAATTTCTATACTCAAAACTCTGACTGATGAAGGCCAATGTGCCAAAAGACTTTTTGACCACCTCATGATGCCACTTTCAATTAACTATGTACCTGCACTCCTAGATCCCTCTGCTCTACAACACTCCCTGTCTACCTGTGACGCCACTTTCAATTAACGATGTACCTGCGCTCCTAGATCCCTCTGCTCTACAACACTCCCTATCTACCTGCGACGCCACTTTCGACGAACTATGTACCTGCGCTCCTAGATCTCTCTGCTCTACAACACTCCCTATCTACCTGTGAAGCCATTTTCAACAAACTGTGTACCTGTGTACCTGCGCTCCTAGATCCCTCTGCTCTACAACACTCCCTATCTACCTGTGACGCCACTTTCGATGAACTATGTACCTGCGCTCCTAGATCCCTCTGCTCAATGTCGGAGAACCATACAAAGCCCTAAACGGGCTTGCCCCCCCCATATCAAAAACCTTCTAACCCACCACTCTATCTCCAGGCCCCTCAGGTCGGACGACTTGGGGCTACTGACTATCCCGCGGTCTAGGCTTAAGCTCAGGGGTGACCGCGTTTTTGCAGTTGCAGCTCCTAGACTGTGGAACAGCATCCCTCTCCCCATCAGAACTGCCCCCTCCATCCACTCCTTTAAGTCCAGGCTCAAAACCTATTTCTACTCCCTAGCGTTTGAGGCCCTCTGAGGGGGCGCTGTGAACTGTTTATGTATGTGCTGTTATGTTTGTGTGCCATTGTATGTTCGTTTCTTAGTACCTGAACTGATGTACAGCACTTTGGTCAAAGTGGGTTGTTTTTAAATGTGCTGTACAAATAAACTTGACATGCAAAAGGATTGTCCTTTTCCGCCGTTGCAGTGTAATGACGAATTAACGTTTAGAATGTTTTATTTCATGTACAGAAAGAGAGAAAGAGTGCCCAAGTTGACAAAGCAGGTGGCAGGCTGCATACCGCAGGTGATTCTGATTATTATACACTGTCCCTGGTCCTCTGAGTCCGATGTACAATGGACCTGTTTGGAGTATTGTGAGCAATTTTAGGCACCATATCTGAGGAAGGATGTGCTGGCTCTGGAGAGAGGATCCAGAGGAGGTTTACAAGAATGATGTGTAGGTGCTGGTTTAAACCGAAGATAGACACAAAAAGCTGCAGTAAATTCAACGGGACAGGCAGCATCTCTGGAGAGAAGGAATGGGTGACGTTTCGGATCGAGACCCTTCTTTACAAGAACGATCCCAGGAATGAGTGTGTTAACCTATGATGAGCGTTTGTGGGCACTGGGCCTGTACTCGCTGGAGTTTAGAAGGATGAGGGGGGTCCTCATTGAAACGTACAGAATAGTGAACGGCCTGGATAGAGTGGATGTGGAGAGGATGTTTCCTCTAGTGGGAGAGTCTGGCCTCAGAATTAAAGGACGTTCTTTTAGGAAGGAGATGAGGAGGAATTTCTTTAATCACACGGTAGTGAATCTGTGGGATTCTTTGCCACAGATGGCTGTGGAGGCCACAAGTCAGTGGATATATTTAAGGCAGAGATAGACAGATTCTTGATTAGTGCGGGTGTCAGGGGTTATGGGGAGAAGGCAGGAGAATGGGGTTAGGAGGGAGAGAAAGATCAGCCATGATTGAATGGCGGAGTAGACTTGATGGGCCGAATGGCCTAATTCTACTCCTATCACTCATGACCTCATTGAAACGTACCGAATAGTGAGCTGCCTGGATAGAGTGGATGTGGAGAGGATGCTTCCACTTATGTACCAAACACGATAGTTTTGGAGCCTTATTATATGTAGCTTAGTGTTAGTTTAGTTTAGAGATACAGTGCGGAAACAGGCCCTTCGGCCCATGGAGTCTGTGCCGACCAGCGATCACCCCATACACTTGTTCTAATACTACCCACAAGGAACAATTCGCAGAGGGCCAGTTAACCTACAAACCTGCGCGTTTTTGGAGTGTGGGAGGAAACTGGAGTACCCGGTTGGAGCTTTAGAAGGATGAGAGGGGACCTCATTGAAACTTGCCGAATAGTGAGCGGCCTGGATAGAGTGGATGTGGAGAGGATGTTTCCACTAGTGGGAGAGTCTAGGACCAGAGGGCACAGCCTCAGAATTAAAGGACGTTCCTTTAAAAAGGAGACGAGGAGGAATTTATTCAGTCAGAGGATGATGAATCTGTGTAATTCAATGCCACAGGCGGCTGAAGAGGCCAAGTCAGTGGGTATTTCTAAGACTGAGTTTGACAGATTCTTGATCAGTGCGAGTGTCAGGGGTTATGGGGAGAAGGCAGGAGAATGGGGTTGAGAGGGAGAGACAGATCAGCCGTGATTGAATGGCAGAGTAGACCTGATGGGCAGAATGGCCCAATTTTGCTCCTATAACATATGAACACCTGGAAGAAACCCACGCAGTCTCAGAGAGAACGTCCAAACCTGCACGTCTTTGGAGTGTGGGAGGAAACCGGAGCGCCCGGAGAAAACCCACGCAGGTCACGGGGAGAACGTACAAACTCCGTACAGACAGCACCTGTAGTCAGGATCGAACCCGGGTCTCTGGCACTGTGAGGCAGGACGAACTCTACCACCGTGCCACAAATTTATCTTAGTTTAAAGCTTTCCACACTGTTGTGTTAGTGCATAAAATCATCTACCAGTCCTCACCCGAGCAAACCAGTCGTCATTGAACTGTAGTGTTTAAAGATGCAGCGCGGAAACAGGCCCTTCGGCCCATCGAGTCCGCACCGACCGTCGATCCCCACACACTAACACTACCCTACACACACTGGGGACAATTTGTACATTTACACCGAGCCAATTCACCTGCAAACCTGTACGTCTGTGGAGTGCGGGAGGAAACCAATGATCACGGAGAAAACCCACGCAGGTCACGGGGAGAACGTGATATAGATATAGATGAGATGGTCAGATGGGCGGAGCAGTGGCAGATGGAATTTAATCCTGAAAAGTGCGAGGTGATGCACTTTGGCAGAAATAACTTGGTAGAGGGAGTACACCATGAATGGAAGGACCCTAGGTAAGACAGGGGTACAGAGGGACCTTGGAGTACAGGTACACAAGTCCTTGAAGGCAGCAGGACAGGTGGACAGGGTGGTTAAAAAGGCATATGGGTTACTGGCCTTCATTAGCCGGGGCATCGAATATAAAAGTAGGGGGGTAATGATGGAATTGTACAGAACACTGGTGAGGCCACAGCTGGAGTATTGTGTACAGTTCTGGTCACCACATTATAGAAAGGATGTGATAGCTTTGGAGAGGGTGCAGAGGAGATTCACCAGGATGCTGCCAGGGATGAAGGGCCTCGGCTATGAGGGGAGACTGGGCAGACTGGGGTTGTTTTCCCTGGAGCAGAGAAGGTTGAGAGGGGACATGATCGAGGTGTACAAGATCATGAGGGGCATAGATAAGGTAGATGGCGGGGAACTTCTTCCACTGGTGGAAGGTTCAACAACGAGGGGACATAGATACAGGGTAAGGGGAGGGAGGTTTCGGGGTGATGTGAGAAAGAACTTTTTCACCCAGAGGGTGGTTGGAGTCTGGAACTCACTGCCTGGGGTGGTGGTGGAGGCGGGAACACTCACAACGTTTAAGAGGCATTTAGGATGGGCACTTGAAATGCTACAACATTCAGAGCTACGGTCCAAATGTGGGAAAATGGGATTTAAATTAGACTGCGTTTGGTAACGGGCGGCACGGACACGATGGGCCGAAGGGCCTCTTTCTGTGCTGTAGGACTCTATGACTCTATAACGTACAAACTCCGTACAGACAGTAGTTGGGATGGAACCCGGGGCACTGGCACTGTGAATTAGCAACTCTAGTGCTGCACCTCCGTGACGCCCAGTTCCACTATTCCAGCATCTTTCTTTCTTTTTCCCACAAGGCAAGATGACCAACCGAGATGCCCTTTCCCGCCGTGAAGGTGTGAAGGAGCAATCTGACCATCATCGCCACAGCCCCGGCTCACCAGAGGCAGCAGGAGGAGGAATCTTCAGCTTCCTCAGCAGGTTTGGCCATTGATTGTGTTCTTGTGATTGATTTATTATAGACAATGGGTGCAGGAGGAGGCCACTCGGCCCTTCGAGCCAGCACCGCCATTCAATGTGATCATGGCTGATCATTCTCAATCAGTACCCCGTTCCTGCCTTCTCCCCTGACTCCGCTATCCTTAAGAGCTCTATCTAGCTCTCTCTTGAATGCATTCAGAGAATTAGCCTCCACTGCCTTCTGAGGCAGAGAATTCCACAGATTCACAACTCTCTGACTGAAAAAGTTTTTCCTCATCTCAGTTCAAAATGGCCGACCCCTTATTCTTAAACTGTGTGGCCCCTTGTTCTGGACTCCCCCAACATTGGGAACACGTTTCCTGCCTCTAACGTGTCCAACCCCTTAATAATCTAAAATGTTTCGATAAGATCCCCTCTCATCCTTCTAAATTCCAGCGTATACAAGTCTATTAATTGATTGATTGAAAGATACAGCATGGAAACAAACAGGCCCCTCGGCCCACCGTGTCCACACCGACCATCGATTTACAAGAACGAGACGTTTAGGAGAACGATCCCAGGAATGAGTGGGTTAACATATGATGAGCGTTTGTCAGCACTGGGCCTGTACTCGCTGGAGTTTAGAAGGATGAGGGGGGACCTCATTGAAACGTACGGAAGACGATACATGATTCCAATCGTGCTGTCCAGAGTGGACAGATACGGGATGCAGGGAATAACGATCAGTGTAAGATAATGTCCGATTAATGATAGTGCCAGGGTCTCCAATGATAGACAATAGACAATAGGTGCAGGAGGAGGCCATTCGGCCCTTCGAGCCAGCACCACCATTCAATGTGATCATGGCTGATCATCCACAATCAGTACCCCGTTCCTGCCTTCTCCCCATACCCCCTGACTCCGCTATCCTTAAGAGCTCTATCTAGCTCTCTCTTGAATGCAATCAGAGAATTGGCCTCCACTGCCTTCTGAGGCAGAGAATTCCACAGATTCACAACTCTCTGACTGAAAAAGTTCTTCCTCATCTCAGTTCTAAATGGCCGACCCCTTATTCTTAAACTGTGGCCCCTGGTTCTGGACTCCCCCAACATTGGGAACATGTTTCCTGCCTCTAACGTGTCCAACCCCTTAATAATTTTATACGTTTTGATAAGATCCCCTCTCATCCTTCTAAATTCCAGCCCGGGTCTCTGACGTTGTGAGGCAGCAGCTCGACCAGCTGCAACACTGTGCCCGCCCTCTAGTCCTGGCAACATCCCCGTAAATCTTCTCCGCACACGAGGGTCTCCAACGAGGTAGATGGGAGTGTAGGAATTGACCTGCAGACGCTGGTTTAAACCGAAGATAGACACAAAGAGCTGGAGTAACCCAGTGGGACAGGCAGCATCTCTGGAGAGAAGGAATGGGTGACGTTTCGGGTCGAGACCCTTCTTCAAACTGGTTAGGGATAAGGGAAACGAGAGGTATAGACAGTGATGTGGAGAGATAAAGAACAACAAATGTAAGATATGCAAAAAAAGTAACGATGATAAAGCCGTTGTTTAGATTTACATTTAGAGATACAGCGCGGAAACAGGCCCTTCGGCCCACCGGGTCCGTGCCGCCCAGCGATCCCCGCACATTAACACTATCCTACACACACTAGGGACAATTTTTACATTTACCCAGTCAATTAACCTACAAACCTGTATGTCTTTGGAGTGTGGGAGGAAACCGAAGATCTCGGAGAAAACCCATGCAGGTCACGGGGAGAACGTACAAACTCCGTACAGACGGCGCCCGTAGTCAGGATCGAACCTGAGTCTCCGGCGCTGCATTCGCTGTAAGGCAGCAACTCTACCGCTGCGCCACCGTGCCGTTTGTTGGGTTAGCTGTTTGCTGGGTGAAAACGAGAAGCTGGTGCGACTTGGGTGGGGGAGGGATGGAGAGAGAGGGAATGCTGGGGCTACCTGAAGTTGGAGAAGTCAATGTTCATACCGCTGGGGTGTAAGCTGCCCAAGCGAAATATGAGGTGCTGTTCCTCCAATTTGCGTTTGGCCTCACTCTGACAATGGAGGAGGCCCAAGACAGAAAGGTCAATGTGGGAATGGGAAGGGAATTAAAATCAGGTGGGTCCAGACCTCTAGTTGGTCAGGATCGTTCTCTAGTTGTTGTTGGGATGGTTCAGTTGCCTGATCACATCCGATCCTGTTGGTGGTCCTGTTGGGGCGATCGTTGGTGGGCATCGACCCGGTTGGGCTGAAGGGCCTGTTTCCCCCCCCGTCTGTATCTCTGAAGTTTAAAGTGCCTGATCTTGAAGGGGTTGGACACGTTAGAGGCAGGAAACATGTTCCCAATGTTGGGGGAGTCCAGAACCAGGGGCCACAGTTTAAGAATAAGGGGTCGGCCATTTAGAACGATGAGGAAAAACTTTTTCAGTCAGAGAGTTGTAAATCTGTGGAATTCTCTGCCTCAGAAGGCAGTGGAGGCCAATTCTCTGAATGCATTCAAGAGAGAGCTGGATAGAGCTCTTAAGGATAGCGGAGTGAGGGGGTATGGGGAGAGGGCAGGAACGGGGTACTGATTGAGAATGATCAGCCATGATCACATTGAATGGCGGTGCGTACAGGCTCGAAGGGCCGAATGGCCTCCTCCTGCACCTATTGTCTGTTGTTAATTGCTGATTGTTCTCCTTTGCAGCATCTTTGTTCCATTCTCCCTGGTTTTTGGCACAAGGCGACCACGCTAAACCTCTGGCGCCTCGAGGGGAAAGGAGCGACCAAACCAGGGGGCTTAAAGTATTAATCTCCACGCTGAGACGGTCTGGGCTGAACCTTGCGTCACACTTCATTCCAGTCGCGTTTGGAAGCTGCTGCGATTATCTCTGGCGGCTATGGGATTTGCAATTGGAATGGTGCCGATGTTGTGCCCGTCTCTGTTCGATGTTGTCGTCGTGAGTGTTTTCCGGGCAGAAGTTTTGCCCGAGGTTTATTCTCTCTCTCTATGTTGCCGCGGACGTTGGGAAGATGGGGGGCGGGGGGAGGAGGTTGGACTGATCCAGTCCTCCATTCGTGCCCCCCACCCTCCTCCCCACCTTTTCTTTACAACCCAGAACTAACTCCCACATAACCAGCCATCCCCTGCCACCCCAAACCGTCTTCGATCTGTGGGCCGGTCGAGGTTTGTGCTCTTCCCTCTGTACCAGGGAGTACTGGAGATCGGGGGGATGGGGGGGGGAGGAGGTGGACTGACTTAATCCAGCCCTCCTCTGATTTCACCCCCCCTCCCCTTCCCACCATTTCTTTTACAATCCTGGAATAGCATCTGCAAGACAACCCATCTACTGCCACTCAGGTTGCCAACTTCCTCGCTCCCAAATAAGGGACAAGGTGACGTCACCGCCCCGCGCCCCACGTGACCTCACCCAGCCAGCGGCCACGTGCTCCCACTCCGCCAATGGCGGCCGCCCGGGCCGGGAGGAGGGTTGCTACGCACCCTTCATTAGGCGGCGCCCGGGCCTACACTGTCCGGGATTACAGCGGTCCCCGGGCCTGCAGTGTCAGGGCCTACAGTGTCAGGGCCTACAGTGTCAGGGCCTACAGTGTCAGGGCCTACAGTGTCAGGGCCTACAGTGTCAGGGCCTACAGTGTCAGGGCCTACAGTGTCCGGGCCTACAGTGTCCGGGCCTGCAGAGTCCGGACCTGCAGTGTCCGGGCCTGCAGTGTCCGGGCCTACAGTGTCAGGGCCTACGGTGTCAGGGCCTACGGTGTCTGGGCCTACAGCACTGTCCAGGCCTAATATGGGACAAGGGCGGTCCCGTACAGGGCAAACCAATTTAGCCCAAAATGCAGGATGTGCCGGCTAATACAGGACAGTTGGCAACCCTAACTGCCACCCACCTAACTCCCTGCTTTTACGCTGGAGATGGGAGGTGGGGCAGGAGTCTGGTTAGTTTCCCCGCCCCCCCCCCCCCCCCCCTTGTCTGACCCAAGGAATACTGAAGTCCCAAGTTAACATTGTCCGCGGTAGCTCTCCCATCAGGGCCTTGGCCAAGAATCGAACCAGCTGCACGCTCGGTCCACGTTCGCTAATGTAGCCTTGCGTTGGAACGATTCCCGGCCCGTCTCTGAAACTTCCCCCCGCTCCGCTGAATCTGTCCGCTCTTGGAATGATGTTGCCTGTTAAAGTTGCACGCAGTTGTACCGTTTGTTGAATGCCGAATAAAACTCTTTGGAGGATCTTACGGATGTATAAAATCGTGGGAGGGATAGATCGGGTAGAAGCAATGCCTTCTCGATCAGGCAGGTAAGACTATGGAGATACGGCAGCCCAGCGACCAGCGATCGCCCAGCTGTTATCAGACAACTGAACCATCCTACCAACAACTAGAGAGCAGTCCTGACCTCCCATCCATCCCATTGGAGACCCTCGTGTGCAGAGAAGATTTACGAGGATGTTGCCAGGACTCGAGGGCCTGAGCTACAGGGAGAGGTTGAGCAGGCTGGGACTCTATTCCATGGAGCGCAGGAGGATGAGGGGTGATCTTATAGAGGTGTACAAAATCATGAGAGGAATAGATCGGGTAGACGCACAGAGTCTCTTGCCCAGAGTGGGGAATCGAGGACCAGAGGACATAGGTTTAAGGTGAGGGGGGGGAAATTTAATAGGAACCTGAGGGGCAACTTTTTCACCACACATGTCGGTGGGTGTATGGAACGAGCTGCCAGAGGTAGTTGAGGCGGGGACTATCGCAATGTTTAAGAAACATTTAGACAGGTACATGGATAGGACAGGTTAAACCGTACTGTTAACAATCCTAACTACGATCCTGACTACGGGTGCTGTCTGTACGGAGTTTGTACGTTCTCCCCGTGACCTGCGTGGGTTTTCTCCGAGATCTTCGGTTTCCTCCCTCACTCCAAAGACGTGCAGGTTTGTGGGGTAATTGGCTGGGCGTATGTGTAAATTGTCCCTAGTGTGTGTAGGGTAGTGTTAGTGTGTGGGGATCGCTGGTCGGTGCGGGCCCGGTGGGCCGAAGGGCCTGTTTCCGCGCTGTATCTCTAAACTAAACTCAGTGCTAGGGTAACTCAGCGGGTCAGGCAACATCTCTGGTTATAGACACAAAGTGCTGCAGTAACTCAGCGGGTCAGGCAACATCTGGTTATAGACACAAAGTGCTGCAGTAACTCAGCGGGTCAGGCAACATCTCTGGTTATAGACACAAAGTGCTGCAGTAACTCAGCGGGTCAGGCAACATCTGGTTATAGACACAAAGTGCTGCAGTAACTCAGCGGGTCAGGCAACATCTGGTTATAGACACAAAGTGCTGCAGTAACTCAGCGGGTCAGGCAACATCTGGTTATAGACACAAAGTGCTGCAGTAACTCAGCGGGTCAGGCAACATCTGGTTATAGACACAAAGTGCTGCAGTAACTCAGCGGGTCAGGCAACATCTGGTTATAGACACAAAGTGCTGCAGTAACTCAGCGGGTCAGGCAACATCTCGAGAGAAGGAATGGGGGACGTTTCGGCTCAAGACCCTTCTTCAGACTGATGTCAGGGGAGAGGGGGGTGCGTAGATAAGGAAGTGTAAGGTGTGAAAACTGGACAAGGAGATCAAGGAAAATGTAGAATAGATCACTGTTAGCTGGGAGAAGGTGACAACAAAGCAAATAGAGATAAAATTAAGTTGGTGACGGTAAGACTGGTGGGAGAACTGGGAAGGGGGTGGGATGGAGAGAGAGGGAAAGCAAGATCTACTTGAAGTTAGAGAAGTCAATGTTCATACCGCTGGGGTGTGAGCTGCCCAAGCGAAATATGAGGTGCTGTTCCTCCAATTTACGCTGGGCCTCACTCTGACAATACTTGAAGTTAGAGAAGTCAATGTTCACTTGAAGTTAGAGAAGTCAAAGTCTGAAGAAGGGTCCTCAGTCTGAAGAAGGGTCTCGACCCGAAACGTCACCCATTCCTTCTCTCCCGAGATGCTACCTGACCTGCTGAGTTACTCCAGCATTTTGTGAATAAATCGATTTGTACCAGCATCTGCAGTTATTTTCTTAGAGAAGTCAATGTTCACTTGAAGTTAGAGAAGTCAATGCAGCAACTCTGGAGAATTGGGACTATCTGCAGCAATGTAGCCCTGTTCCTGTGTCGCACTGTTCTATGTTCTGGCAGTTTCACTTCATTTCTCTGTAGGAACTCGTCTAAAGTCGTCCAAATCAGTCCAAGAGTTTGAGGAATTCTGTTAACGCAAATAACCTTAAATGATAATTGGGTTCCTGTTTCAGCCTTAATAATTGGCACAGGATTAACAAACCATTGCCCTAGAAACCGTCGCTGTCTCCAAAACAGCCACAATCGACCTGAATGGAGTAATCATTGTGGAGTTTCCACCGTTTAATACAGCACGGGAACAGGCCCTTCGGCCCACAATGTCCGTGCCGAACATGAAGCCAACTTAAACTGATCTCTCCCTGCACATGATCCATATCCCTCCGTTCCCTGCATATCCATGTGCTTGTCCAAAACCCTCTTAAACACCACTATGGTATCTGCCCCCACCACCACCCCTGGCCCCCACCACCCTCTGTGCAAAAAAAAAACTTGTCCTGCCCATCTCCATTAAACTTTCCCCCTCTCACCTTAAAGCTAAGCCCTCTAGTTTAGTTTTAGAGATACAGCGCAAAACCCCCTCTCACCTCAGATCAATCCTGACCATGGGTGCTGAGTTTGTACGTTCTCGCCTTGGCCTGCGTGGGTTTTCTCCGGGTGCTCTGGTTTCCTCCCACACTCCAAAGACAAGAGGGTGGTGAACCTGTGGAGTTCTTTGCCACAGAAGGCTGCGGAGGCCACAAGTCAGTAGATATATTTAAGGCAGAGATAAATAGATTCTTGATTAGTATGGGTGTCAGAGGTTACGGGGGAGAAGGCAGGAGAATGGGGTTGGGAGGGAGATGTAGATCAGCCATGATTGAATGGCGGAATAGACTCGATGGGCTGAATGGCCTAATTCTGCTCCTGTTCCTTGTGACCTTAAAAATATCCACTGACTTGGCCTCCACAGCCTTCTGTGACAAAGAATTCCACAGATTCACTGCCCTCTGACTGAAGAAATTCCTCATCTCCTTCCTTGAGTTATAGACAATGAAACTCACCAGGATGCCAATGGGACTCGTACAAGGACTGGGGTATTTTGTTTTTACAGGCATAAGTACAATTATACTTCTGGGCACCATGTTACAGCAAATATATTGTCAAGCTTGAAAGGGTTCAGAGAAGATTTACGAGGATGTTGCCAGGACTAGAGGGTGTGAGCTACAGGGAGAGGTTGAGCAGGCTGGGTCTCTATTCCTTGGAGCGCAGGAGGATGAGGGGTGATCTTATAGAGGTGTACAAAATCATGAGAGGAATAGATCGGGTAGAGGCACAGAGTCTCTTGCCTAGAGTAGGGGAATCAAGGACCAGAGGACATAGGTTCAAGGTGAAGGGGAAAAGATTTAATAGGAATCTGAGGGGTAACTTTTTCACACAGAGGGTGGTGGGTGTATGGAACGAGCTGCCGGAGGAGGTAGTTGAGGCTGGGACTATCCCAACGTTTAAGAAACAGTTAGACAGGTACATGGATAGGATGGGTTTGGAGGGATATGGACCAAGCGCAGGCAGGTGGGACTAGTGTAGCTGGGACATGTTGGCCGGTGTGGGCAAGTTGGGCCGAAGGGCCTGTTTCACACTGTATCACTCTATGACTCTCATACACAAGAATTAAGATCTTTGAATGTTTTAAGCAATGATATATCATTGGGTCCCACCGTAGTTGATAGTGAGGTAGATTTTCAAAGTCTACAGAGAGATTTGGGCCTTTTGGAAGGGTGGGCTGAAAGATGGCAGATGGAGTTTAATGCTGATAAGTGTGAGGTGCTGCATTTTGGTAGGACAAATCAAAATAGGACGTACAGGGTAAATGGTAGGGAATTGAGGAATGCAGTGGAACAGAGGGATCTGGGAATAACTGTGCATTGTTCCCTGAAGGTGGAATCTCATGTGGATAGGGTGGTGAAGAAGGCGTTTGGTATGCTTGCCTTTATAAATCAGAGCATCGAGTATAGAAGTTGGGATGTAATGTTGAAATTGTACAGGGCATTGGTGAGGCCGAATCTGGAGTATGGTGTGCAGTTCTGGTCGCCAAATTATAGGAAGGATGTCGACAAAATGGAGAGGGTACAGAGGAGATTTACTAGAATGTTGCCTGGGTTTCAGCACTTAGGCTACAGAGAGAGGTTGAACAGGTTGGGTCTTTATTCTTTGGAGCGTAGAAGGTTGAGGGGGGACTTGATAGAGGTTTTTAAAATGTTGAGAGGGACGGACAGAGTTGACGTGGGTAGGCTTTTCCCTTTGAGAGTGGGGAAGATTCCAACAAGGGGACATAGCTTCAGAATTGAGGGACAAAGGTTTAGGGGTAACATGAGGGGGAACTTCTTTACTCAGAGGGTTGTGGCTGTATGGAATGGGCTTCCGGTGGAAGTGGTGGAGGCTGGCTCGATTTTATTATTTAAGAGTAAATTGGATAGGTATATGGATAGGAGGGAATTGGAGGGTTATGGTCTGAGTGCAGGTAGATGAGACTAGGTCAGGGAGAATGGTCGGCGTGGACTGGTAGGGCCGGACAGGCCTGTTTCCATGCTGTAGTTGTTATATGTTATATGTTATATGTAACAAGTCTGATGGTGATTGAAATACTGATTAAATTTATTAGTTTAGTCTATTATCACTTCCATCGAGGTACAGTGAAAAGCTTTTTCTTGCGCGCTAACCTATCAGCAGAAAGACTATACAATAGACAATAGGTGCAGGAGGAGGCCATTCGGCCCTTCGGCCCTTCGAGCCAGCACCGCCATTCAATGTGATCATGGCCGATCATTCTCAATCAGTACCCCGTTCCTGCCTTCTCCCCATACCCCCTCACTCCGCTATCCTTAAGAGCTCTATCCAGCTCTCTCTTGAAAGCATCCAGAGAAATGGCCTCCACTGCCTTCTGAGGCAGAGAATTCCACAGATTCACAACTCTCTGACTGATTACAATTGAGCCGTCTACAGTGCACAGATACTGGATAAAGAGAATAATGTTTAGTGCAAGGTAAAGTCCGATTAAAGATCATCCGAGGGTCTCCAATGAGGTAGATGGGAGGTCAGGACTGCTCTGTAGTTGGTGAGAGGATGGTTCAGTTGCCTGATAACAGCCGGGAAGAAACTGTCCCTGAATCTGGAGGTGTGCGTTTCCACACTTCTGTACCTCTTGCCCCGATGGGAGAGGGGAGAAGAGGGAGTGGCCGGGGGGTGAGACTGGTCCTTGATTGTGCTGCTGGCCTTGCCGAGGCAGCGTGAGGTGTAGATGGAGTCGATGGAAGGGAGGTTGAATAGAGTTTTCATAGAACTGTACAGCATAGAAACAGGCCCTTCAGCCCATCATGTCCATGCCAACCAAATCCATGCCTACATTTGTCCCACAAGCTTATAAACCCTTCCCGTTCAAATACCCATTCAAATGTCTTCTAAAAGTCATAATTGTATCTACTACTAAGGGCGGCACGGTGGCGCAGCGGTAGAGTTGCTGCCTTACAGCGAATGCAGCTCCGGAGACCCGGGTTCCATCCCGACTACGGGCGCTGTCCGTACGGAGTTTGTACGTTCTCCCCGTGACCTGCGTGGGTTTTCTCCGAGATCTTCGGTTTCCTCCCACACTCCAAAGACGTACAAGTGTAATTGGCTTGTTAAATGTAAACAAATTGTCCCTAGTGGGTGTGGGATAGTGTTAATGTGCGGGGATCGCTGGGCGGCGCGGACCCGGTGGGCCGAAAGGGCCTGTTTCCGCGCTGTCTCTCTAAACTAAACTTCTATAGCTTCCCCAGGCAGTTCGTTCCAGATTCGGACTACCCTCTGAGTAAAAATGTTGCCCCTGACGTGCAGCAGGCAGTGAAGAAAGCGAATGGTATGTTGCCATTCATAGCAAGAGGATTTGAGTTTAGGAGCAGGGAGGTTCTGCTGCAGTTGTACAGGGCCTTGGTGAGACCGCACCTGGAATATTGTGTACAGTTTTGGTCTCCTAACCTGAGGAAAGACGTTCTTGCCTTAGAGGGAGTACAGAGAAGGTTCACCAGATTGATCCCTGGGATGGCGGGACTTACGTATGAGGAAAGACTAGATAGACTGGGCTTGTACTCGCTGGAATTTAGAAGACTGAGGGGGGATCTTATAGAAACATATAAAATTCTTAAGGGGTTGGAGAGGCTAGATGCGGGAAGATTGTTCCCGATGTTGGGGGAGTCCAGAACCAGGGGTCACAGCTTAAGGATAAGGGAGAAGTCTTTTAGGACCGAGATGAGAAAACATTTCTTCACACAGAGAGTGGTGAATCTGTGGAATTCTCTGCCACAGAAGGTAGTTGAGGCCAGTTCATTGGCTATATTTAAGAGGGAGTTAGATGTGGCCCTTTTTGCTAAAGGGATCAGGGGGTATGGAGAGAAGGCAGGTACGGGATACTGAGCTGGATGATCAGCCATGATCATATTGAATGGCGGTGCGTACAGGCTCGAAGGGCCGAATGGCCTACTCCTGCACCTATTTTCTATGTTTCTATGTTTCTCCCTTGAATCTCCCAATCTTCCCCCTCTCACCTTGAGCCTGTGTGCTCTAGTGTTTAGAATGCTCTACCCTGGGGAAAGAGACTGTGTGTGTTGAGCGTGTTCATGTCCCTCATGATATACCTCGATAAGATATTAATCAAAAATATTTATTCAAATATTTAAATAATATTTACAAGACAATAAAACCAAAACAGAACCCACCACAATAACACAAGACAAACAATAAACTATTATACGACTCTGTAACACTCCTTGTCCACGATGCATTCACCCCCCCCCAGCGGTCCCTGAGATCCCCCAGGGTGCCCGTGGACAGCGCGCGGTCCCTCTCCAACGCCACCCGGGCGCGGACGGACGGACGTAACCCCCGGAAAAGGGGCGGGCAGCCGGCTCGGGCAGAGCGCTCTCCCGCCTGGCGCCGTGAATCGCGGACGGCCATCTTGGCCGGGCCCAGGAGCAAACCCCACCCGGACATCTTCACTCCCCCCCCACCCTCTCTCCCTACGCACAGGGGTGGCCAATGATGAGGGGGGTGGGTGTGAGGAGCAGCCAGAAGCCCAAAGGAGCGGCCCCTTGGAACAGGGGCCTGAGGACAACCCTTGGCCTGCCAGCTCCATGAAAAATAAGTCCCAGTCTATCTACAGGTTAGTTGACTTTGGTAAGATTGTAAATTGTCCCCAGTGTGTGTGTGTAGGATGGTGCCAGTGTGCGGGGATCGCTGGTCTGCGCGGACTTGGTGGGCCGAAGGGCCTGTTTCCGCGCTGTATCTCTAAACTAAACTACAAAATAAATACCCTTCCCAATGAAGGCAAGCATGCCAAACCGTCACCACCCTGTCCATCTGAATTGTAAGGAACCGTCTCCTAGGTCTCTCTGTTCTACAACACTCTCCAGGGCTCCAACGCTTATAGATTGTCATATATTTATTGTAAGAAAATAACTGCAGATGCTGGAACAAATCGAAGGTATTTATTTCACAAAATGCTGTAGTAACTCAGCAGGTCAGGCAGCATCTCAGGAGAGAAGGAATGGGTGACGTTAGTGTGAAGAAGGGTCTCGACCCGAAACGTCACCCATTCCTTCTCTCCTGAGATGCTGCCTGACCTGCTGAGTTACTACAGCATTTTGTGAAATAAATACCTTCGATTTGTACCAGCATCTGCAGTTATTTTCTTACACGTCATATATTTATTTGTCGTTTAGTTTTGTTTAGAGATACAGTGTGGGAACAGGCCCTCTGGCCCACCGAGTCCACGCCGACCATCCAATCACCCGTTCACACCAGTTCTACGTTATCCCACTTTATCCACTCCCTACGCACGAGGGGGCAATTTACAGAGAGGCCAATTAACCAACAAACCCGCACGTCTATGGGGCATGGGAGGAAACATACATTCACCAGGTTAATCCCCCGGGATGGCGGGACTGTCATGTGAGGAAAGATTGGAAAGACTAGGCTTGTATTCACTGGCGTTTAGAAGGATGAGAGGGAATCTTATAGAGACGTATAAAAGTATAAAAGGGCTGGACAAGCTAGACGCAGGGAAAATGTTTCCAATGTTGTAGGAGTCCAGAACCAGGGGCCACACAGTCTTAGAATAAAGGGGAGGCCATTGAAAACTGAGGTGAGAAGGAATGTTTTCACCCAGAGAGTTGTGAATTTGTGGAATTCTCTGCCACAGAGGGCAGTGGAGGCCAATTCACTGGATGGATTTAAGAGAGAGTTAGATAGAGCTCTAGGGGCTAGCGGCATCAAGGGATATGGGGAGAAGGCAGGCACGGGTTACTGATTGTGGATGATCAGCCAATGAATGGCAGTGCTGGCTCGAAGGGCCGAGTGGCCTCCTCCTGCACCTGTTTTCTATGTTTCTATGAAACCGGAGCACCCGGAGTAAAGTCGCGGGGAGAACGTGCAAACTCCACACACACAGACAGCACCATAGGTCAGGATCAGACCGGGTCTCTGGGGCTGTGAGGCAGCAACTCTACTGCTGAATTTCATCATTACACTGCCGGTACATGATGACAATTAAATAGACACTGTTGTCTATTGAGTGACTCATTCTCATCTAAAAGAGACATTGCAGGCAATTATAGCAGTAATTATTGAGAGCTGTTATCTCTGGCACTGATGATCATGGGCTTAAATCCTGCAGGGTTTAAACTAGTTGTCACTGAAGTTCACCGAAGCTTTGATCAGTGAAATTCCTACTCTCCAGAGATGCTGCCTGTCCCGCTGAGTTACTCCAGCATGTTGTGTCTGGTGTAAACCAGCATCTGTAGTTCCTTCCTAAACATCTTTAACGATGCGGGATGTCACAAGGGCGGTGCTGCCGAGAGCAGGTGGCTCAGCGGTAGAGTTGCTGCCTTACAGTGAACGCAGCGCCGGAGATCCGGGTTCCATCCCGACTCCGGGTGCTGTCTGTACGGAGTTTGCACGTTCTCCCCGTGACCTGCGTGGGTTTTCTCCGAGATCTTCAGCTTCCTCCCACACTCCAAAGACGTGCAGGTTTGTAGGTTAATTGGCTTGGTAAATGTAAACATTGTCCCTAGTGTGTGTGTGTAGGATAGTGTTAGTGTGCGGGGATCGCTGGGCGGCGCGGACCCGGTGGGCCGAATGGCCCGTTTCCGCACTGTATCTCTAAACTAAACTAAAGTACAGCACAGAAACAGGCCCTTCGGCCCACAATGTCCACGCCCTACATGGGGCCAAGTTAAAATAACATCTGCCTGCATGTAGACACAAAATGCTGGAGTAACTCAGCGGGTCAGGCAGCATCTCGGGAGAGAAGGAATGGGTGACGTTTCGGGTCGAGACCCTTCTTCAGACTGATGTCGTCAGGGGAGGGGGCGGGACAAAGATAGGATGTAGTCGGAGACAGGAAGACTGGTGGGAGAATTGGGAAGGGGAGGGGAAGCAAGGACTATCTGAAGTTAGAGAAGCCAATGTTCATACCGCTGGGGTGTAAACTACCCAAGCAAAATACGAGGTGCTGTTCCTCCAATTTGCACTGGGCCTCACTCTGCCTGCATGTGATCCATTCCCTGCATATCCATATGTCTTCCTTTAGTGGCAGATGCTCGTTAAACCTTAGATAGACACAAAATACTGGAGTAACTCAGCGGGACAGGCAGCGTCTCTGGAGAGAAGGAATGGGTGAGACCCTTCTCGATCCCGAAACGCCACCCATTCCTTCTCTCCAGAGACACTGCCTGTCCCGCTGAGTTACTCCAGCATTTTGTGTCTATCTTTGGATTTAGTTTCAGAGATAAAGCGCGGAAACAGGCCCTTCGGCCCACCGAGTCCGCGCCGACCAGTGATCCCATCTAAATTGGTCCCATTTGCACGCATTTGGCCCATATCCCTCTAAACCTTTCCTTCCTAAACCTGTACTTCTCCAGGTATCATTTTAAATTGTGTTATAGTACCTGGAGAAGTACATGGATTTAGGAAAGGTTTAGGAAGGAAAGGTTTTAGAGGGATATGGGCCAAATGTGTGCAAATGGGACTAATTTCGATGGGATCGCTGGTCGGCGCGGACTCGGTGGGCCGAACATTAATCTTAAAACCTGCCTCAACATTAATCTTAAAACGTTAGAGATATGGTGTGGAAACAGGACCTTTTTGGCTCAAAGAGTCCATGTTGCACATTCACACCACCCTACATACCAATGACAATTTACAATGTTTATCAAGCCAGTTTATCCTACAAACCTGTACGTTTTACGGAGTGCGGGAGGAAACCGGAACACCTGGAGAAAACCCACGCAGGTCACAGGGAGAACGTGCAATGAATGAAAAGATATGCAATAAAGTAACGATGATAAAGGAAACTGGCCACAGTTAGCTGCTGGGTGAGAACGAGAAGCTGGTGCGACTTTGGTGTGGGAGGGATGGGGAGAGGGAATGCAGGGGCTACCTGAAGTGAGAGAAATCAATATTCATACAAAGTGAATAACGTTTAGTGCAAGGTAAAGCCAGTAAAGTCTGATCAAGGATAGTCCGAGTGTCACCAAAGAGGTAGATGGTAGTTCAGCCCTGCTCTCTGGTTGTGGTAGGATGGTTCAGTTGCCTGATAACAGCCGGGAAGAAACTGCCCCTGAATCTGGAGGTGTGCGTCCCCACACTTCTGTACCTCTTGCCCCGATGGGAGAGGGGAGGAGAGGGAGTGGCCGGGGGTGAGACTGGTCCTTGATTGTGCTGCTGGCCTTGCCGAGGCAGCGTGAGGTGTAGATGGAGTCGGTGGAAGGGAGGTTGGTTTGTGCGATGGACGGTCTGGGCTGCTGGCCTTGCCGAGGCAGCGTGAGGTGTAGATGGAGTCGGTGGAAGGGAGGTTGGTTTGTGCGATGGTCTGGGCTGCGTCCACAACTCTGCGATTTCTCAGTTCATGGAACTGGGAGCTGAACTTAGCTGATTGCTCTGACCTTTAGGGGCAGTGAAGCCAAGAAGAAGGGTCTTGACGTGAAATGCCACCTATTCCTTTTACTCTAGAGATGCTGCCTGACGCGCTGAGTTTCTCCAGCACATTGTGTGTATCTTCAGATATAGAGTGATACAGCACGGAAACAGGCCCTTCGGCCCCACATGCCGACCAACATGCCCCAGCTACACTAGTCCCACCTGCCCGCGTTTGGTCCATATCCCTCCAAACCCGTCCTATCCATGTACCTGTCTAAATGTTTCTTAAACGTTGTAATAGTCCCAGCCTCAACTACCTCCTCCGGCAGCTCGTTCCATACACCCACCACCCTCTGTGTGAAAAAGTTACCCCTCAGATCACGGCTGATCATCCACAATCAGCGCCGGAGACTCAGGTTCGATCCCGACTACGGGCGCCGTCTGTACGGAGTTTGTACGTTCTCCCCGTGACCTGCGTGGGTTTTCTCCGAGATCTTCGGTTTCCTCCCACACTCCAAAGACGTGCAGGTATGTAGGTTAATTGACTGGGTAAATGTAAAACATTGTTCCTAGTGTGTGTAGGATAATGTTAGTGTGCGGGGATCGCTAGGCGGCACGGACCCGGTGGGCCGAAGGGCCTGTTTCCACGCTGTATCTCTAAATCAAAAACCAAAAATCCCTTGATTCCGTTAGCCCCAAGAGCTAAATCGAACTCTTTCTCTTGAGAACATCCAGTGAATCGGCCTCCACTGCCCTCTGCGGCAGAGAATTCCACTTCCAGTTCCAGAAACCTGGTTCTGAAGACAGTGGAGGACATAGTCAGTCACCAGTTGCCCCAAATACCAGCCACCGAATGGTGAACGAGGTCTGATGGCCCTGGACGATGTCAGGTTGGCCTGGCTCGCCTGCAGGTCTAAAAGACACGGCAGAAGTAGTAGGTTCTGAAGAAGGGTCTCGACCCAGAAACGTCACCCATCCCTTCTCTCCAGAGGTCCTTCCTTCCTTCCCGCTGCTGTGAGACTGCACAACCAGCACTGCTCCCAGCAGACGAGTCAACAACAACAGCTACGAACACACAGAAAACTGATGACAATTTATGTATCTTTTATTTATAATGAACGATCTCTTGCGATCCACTTTGCTGCTGTAACACTATAAATTTCCCCGGTGTGGGACGAATAAAGGAATATATTATTATTATGATGTTGCCTGACTCCAGCACTTTGTGTCTACCTGGTTCTCTGTGTTTGACGCTAAGATCTTCATTGATCAGATGCCAAGAGGTGGTTGGTGGATTGAGGAGGGGAGGGAGGAGGTTTGGAGCAGCCCGGGGAGTATTGGAGCTGGGGTGTGTGTACATTGTGGGGTATTTAAACCCAGATTTGGTCCCACAGTTGGGTAATTGTGAGGCAGCGATCCATCCTGGTCACTTCAACTCCGTCTCTCTGCTCCCGCTAGTCTACT
>NC_135986.1:17588947-17613947 GCF_053455715.1 Rhinoraja longicauda
CTCAATCAGTACCCCGTTCCTGCCTTCTCCCCATACCCCTGACTCCACTATCCTTAAGAGCTCTATCCAGCTCTCTCTTGAATGCATTCAGAGAATTGGCCTCCACTGCCTTCTGAGGCAGAGAATTCCACAGATTGACAACTCTCTGAATGAAAAAGTTTTTCCTCATCTCCGTTCTAAATGGCCGACCCCTTATTCTTAAACTGTGTGGCCCTGGTTCTGGACTCCCCCAACATGGGGAACATGTTTCCTGCCTCTAACGTGTCCAACCCCATAATAATCTTTCGATAAGATCCCCTCTCATCCTTCTAAATTCCAGTGTATACAAACCTAGTCGCTCCAGTCTTTCAACATACGATAGTCCCGCCATTCCGGGATTAACCTGGTGAACCTACGCTGCACGCCCTCAATAGCAAGAATGTCCTTCCTCAAATTTGGAGACCAAAACGAAACAAAACAAATCACACCGGCTCACCACAGTGTGCCCACTGCCCACACCTCCTCACCACAGTGTGCCCACTGCCCACACCTCCTCACCACAGTGTGCCCACTGCCCACACCACCTCACCACAGTGTGCCCACCGACCAGCTTCATCCCAAACGCCACAACTCACTCCCTCTTTACGAGCGGCAAAATGGAGCAGCTGCTGCCTCACAGCTCCAGACACCCGAGTGGTGGTTGTGTGTGTGTGTGTGTTCGTGTGTGTGTGTGTGTCCATGGGTGTCAACGCGGGTAGTGTGTGTGTGTGTGTGTGCGCACTGAGTGTGTCAGTGTGTGTGTGTGTGTGCATGAGTGTGTGTGTGTGCACGAGTGTGTCAGTGTGTGTATGCAAGTGTGTCTGTGGATGTCTATCCAAGTGTGTGTGTGTGTGTGTGAGTGTGCCACCCTCTCTTCCACACAGAGGGTGGTGGGTGTACGGAACGAGCTGCCAGAGGGGGTAGTTGAGGCTGGGACTATCCCATCGTATAAGAAACAATAGACAATAGGTGCAGGAGGAGGCCATTCGGCCCTTCGAGCCATCACCGCCATTCAATGTGATCATGGCTGATCATTCTCAATCAGTACCCCCGTTCCTGCCTCTCCCCATACCCCCTGACTCCGCTATCCTTAAGAGCTCTATCTAGCTCTCTCTTGAATGTATTCAGAGAATTGGCCTCCACTGCCTTCCGAGGCAGAGAATTCCACAGATTCACAACTCTCTGACTGAAAAAGTTGTTCCTCATCTCCGTTCTAAATGGCCTACCCCTTATTCTTAAACTGTGTGGCCCCTGGTTCTGGACTCCCCCAACATTGGGAACATGTTTCCTGCCTCTAATGTGTCCAACCCCTTAATAATCTTATACGTTTCGATAAGATCCCCTCTCATCCGAAACAGTTCGACAGGTACATGGATAGGACGGGTTTGGAGGGATATGGACCAAGCGCGGGCAGGTGGGACTAGTGTAGCTGGAACATGTTGGCTGGTGTGGGCGAGTTGGGCCTAAGGGCCTGTTTCCACACTGTATCACTCTATGACCGTCTGACTGCGACTGCCCTCCTTCCCACCCACCCGCCCCGCCCCGCGCCGGCCCGTTACCTCCTCGCACAGCAGAGTGAAGAGCTCGCGCTTGCAGTCCTCCAGCCGCAGACGGTCGGCGCTGTCCACCACCCACACCAGGCCGTCCGTGCTCTCAAAGTAGTTCCGCCAGTAGGAACGCAGCGACTTCTGACCCCCCACGTCCCAGATATTCAGCTTGAAGCTGCAGGGGAGGGAGTGGGGGGGGGGGGGGGGGGAAGAGGGGGACAAGGCTTCATTCCCAGCTCCGTCCGAGTACCTCCGAGCATCCCCGAAAATCTAAAGGATGCCGTTCCCCTCTTTACCAGCTGACCTTGACTAGGTGAGATCATATGTGATAGGAGCAGAATTAGGCCATTCGGCCCATCAAGTCGACTCCGCCATTCACTCCGCCATTCATCAATCTATCTCTTCCTCCTAACCCCATTCCCATTAGACAATAGGTGCAGGAGGCCATTCGGCCCTTCGAGCCAGCACCGCCATTCACCGTGATCATGGCTGATCATTCTCAATCAGTACCCCCGTTCCTGCCTTCTCCCCATACCCCCTGACTCCACTATCCTTAAGAGCTCTAATTGTCAATCAGTACCCCGTTCCTGCCTTCTCCCCATACCCCCTGACTCCGCTATCCTTAAGAGCTCTATCCAGCTCTCTCTTGAATGCATTCAGAGAATTGCCTCCACTGCCTTCTGAGGCAGATAATTTTCTTGCCTTCTCCCCATATCCCCAAACACCCGTACTAATCGAGAATCTATCTCTGCCGTAAAAATATCCTGCCTGACGTACTCACACACACACACACACACAGTCTGAAGAAGGGTCTCGACCCAAAACGTCACCCATTATTTTCTCTCCAGAGATGCTGCCTGACCCGCTGAGTTACTCCAGCATTTTGTGCCTACCTTCGATTTAAACCAGCATCTGCAGTTGTTTCCTGCACAGGAATGTTTTATTGTCAGATGTTCCCATGCCAAATGACCCTAATTTGATGAAGGACGTTCTTGCTATTGAGGGAGTGCAGCGTAGAAACGTAGAAAAATAGATGCAGGAGTGGGCCATTCGGCACTTCGAGCCAGCACCGCCATTTAATATGGCTGATCATCTAAAATCAGTGCCCCGTTCCTGCTTTCTCCCCACATCCCTTGATTCCGTTAGCCCCAAGAGCTAAATCTAACTCTCTCTTGAAAACATCCAGTTAAAAAGAATTGGCCTCCACTGCCCTCTGTGGCAGAGAATTCCACAGATTCATAACTCTCTCGGTGAAAACGTTTTTCCTCATCTCAGTCCTAAATGGCCGACCCCTTATTCTTAAACTGTGACCGCTGGTTCTGGACCCCCCCCCCCCCCCCCAACAGATTTACCAGGTTAATTCCCGGGATGGCGGGACTGTCATATGATGAAAGAATGGGTCGTCTGGGCTTGTACTCACTGGAGTTTGGAAGGACGAGAGGGGATCTTATAGAAACATATAAAATTCTTAAGGGATTGACAGGCTAGATGCTGTAATAATGTTCCCGATGTTGGGGGAATCCAGAACCAGGAGGTCACACAGTTTAAGAATAAGGTGTCGGCCATTTAGGACTGAGATGAGGAAAAAAAAAATCACCCAGAGAGTTGTGAATCTGTGGAATTCTCTGCCACAGAGGGCAGTGGAGGCCGATTCACTGGATGTTTTCAAGAGAGAGTTAGATTTAGCTCTTAGGTCTAACGGAATCAAGGGATGTGGGGAGAAAGCAGGAACGGGGCACTGATTGTGGATGATCAGCCATGATCACATTGAACGGCGGTGCTGGCTCGAAGGGCCGAATGGCCTCCTCCTGCACCTATTGTCTATGTTTCTAAATCAGAACAATGACATTAAAGTCATATGGTCATGAGGAATAGGAGTAGAATTAGGGCATACGGCCCATCAAGTCTATTCCACCATTCAATCATGGCTGATCTATCTCTCCCTCCTAACCCCATTCTCCTGCCTTCTCCCCATAACCCCTGACACCCGCACTAATCAAGAATCTATCCATCTCTGCCTTAAATATGTCCACTGACTTGTGGCCTCCACAGCCGTCTGTGGCAAAGAATCCCACAGATTCACCGCCCTCTAACTAACGAAATCCCTCCTCATCTCCTTCAATAGACAATAGGTGCAGGAGGAGGCCATTCGGGCCTTCGAGCCGGCACCGCCATTCAATGTGATCATGGTTGATCATTCTCAATCGGTACCCCGTTCTGCCTTCTCCCCATACCCCCTGACCCCGCTATCCTTAACAGCTCTATCCAGCTCTCTCTTGAAAGCATTCAGTGAATTGGCCTCCACTGCCTTCTGAGGCAGAGAATTCCACAGATTCACAACTCTAGACTGAAAAAGATTTTCCTCATCTCAGTTCTAAATGGCCTACCCCTTATTCTTAAACTGTGGCCCCTGGTTCTGGACTCCCCCAACATTGGGAACATGTTTCCTGCCTCTAATGTGTCCAACCCCTTAATAATCTTATACGTTTCGATAAGATCTCCTCTCATCCTTCTAAATTCCAGCGTATACAAGCCCAGTCGCTCCAGTCTTTCAACATATGACAGTCCCGCCATTCCGGGAATTAACCTGGTAAACCTACGCTGCACGCCCTCAATAGCAAGAATATCCTTCCTCAAATTTGGAGACCAAAACTGCACACAGTACTCCAGGTGCGGTCTCACTAGGGCCCTGTACAACTGCGCACAGTACTCCAGGTGCGGTCTCACTAGGGCCCTGTACAACTGCACACAGTACTCCAGGTGCGGTCTCACTGGGGCCCTGTACAACTGCACACAGTACTCCAGGTGCGGTCTCACTAGGGCCCTGTACAACTGCACACAGTACTCCAGGTGCGGTCTCACTAGGGCCCTGTACAACTGCAGGAACGTCCTTTAATTCTGAGACTGTGCCCTCTGGTCCTAGACTCTCCCACTGGTGCAAGCGTCCTCTCTCCACACGTCCACTCTTATCCAGGCCGCACACTATTCGTTATGTTTCAGTGCGGTTTGCCCCTCTTCCTTCCAAACTCCGGCGGGTACATTCCCAGCGCCGCAAAGATGGGACAAACAGGGGGTGAATCACGAGAGGCCATCTTACTTTCTGTGTTCCAGGGTCTTGATGTTGAAGCCCAGCGTGGGGGAGATGGTGTCGATGTCCTCTCCGTTGAACTTCTCAGGATGGTCGTTTTCCCAGCGTTGTCCAACCCACTGAAGGGTGGCAGGTTAAGGAACCAGGAACGTCACAGCTGTGGTAGACTATTCCCGCGTGCGGACACATAGAAACATAGAAAATAGGTGCAGTAGGCCACCCCCTCCCTTCCATCTCGCAACCCCCCACACCTCTACCCCGGGCCAGCCTTCAGCCTCCCCTCTCCTCTCCCTCCCCTCCTCCTCCTCTCCCTCTCCACCCTCTCTCCCCTCCTCTCCCTCTCCCCCCCTCCCCTCCCTCTCTCCCCTCCCTCTCCATCTCCCCCTCTTCTTACCCCCCTCCTCTCCCTCTCCACCTCCCTCTCCCCCTCCTCCCTCCCTCCCTCTTCCCCCTCTCTCCACCTCTCCCTCCCTCACTCCTCTCCCCCCTCCTTCCCCCTCCCTCTCTCTCCCCCTAATTACTCCCCTCTCTCTCCCTCTCTCTCTACCCTCTCTCCCTCCTCTACTCCCTCTCTCTCCTCTCCCCCCTTCACCCCCTCCCTCTCTCTCTCCCCATTCTTTCTCTCTCTCTCCCCCCTCTCTCCCCCTCCCTCTCTCTCCCCCTCCCTCTCTCTCCCCCCCTCTCTCTCCCCCCCTCTCTCTCTCTCTCCCCTCTCCTCCCCACTCAACTCTCTCTTCCATCTTGCAACCCCCACCCCTCTGCCCCGGGCAACAACCTTCAGCCTCCCCCCCCCCCTCTCCTCTCACTCCCTCTAGCCTCCCCCTTTCTCCCTCACTCCTAACCCCCTCCCCTCCCTCCCTCACACTCCGTCACTCCCCATCCCTCCTCTCCCTTCTCTCTCTTCCATTCCTTACCTTCCCTTCCCCTCATACATTTTCTCTCTCTATCCCTCTCTCCCTCCATCTCCCCCTCAGGAGACGGCACGTGGAGCCACACCTCCCTCCCCTCCCTCTCTCCTCTTCTCCCTCCCCCTCTCTCCTCCTTCTCTCCCTCCCCCCTCTTTCCTCCCCTCTCCCTCTCTCCCCTCCTCACCCTCTCTCTCCCTCTTCCCCCTCTCTCTCTCCCCCCTCCCCCTTGAGCTTGAGCTGCACCTCCCTCCTCTCCTCTCCCATTCATAGTTTCAGTCACTCTCTTCCCCCCCACACCTCCTCCCTCACTCCCTTTTTCCCTCTCCCCTCCCTCTCCCTCCACTCTCCCCATTCTCTCTCTCCCCCTCCTCCTCTCTCCCCCTCTCTCTCTCCCCCTCTCTACCCCTCCCTCTCTCTACCCCTCCCTCTCTCTGTCCCTCTCTCTACCCCTCCCTCTCTCTCTCCCCCTTAACCCATCTCTCTCTCTCTCCTTTCTCACTCTCTCTCTCCCCCTCCATCTCCCTCTCCCCCCTCCCTCTCCTCTCCCCCCTCCCCCTCCCTCTCCCTCCCCCCTCCCTCCCCCTCTCCCTTCTCCCCCTCCCTCCCTCTCCCCCCTCTCTCCCCCTCCCTCCCTCTCCTCTCTCCCCCTCCTCCCCCTCCCTCCCTCCCTCTCTCTCCCCCTCTCTCTCCCCCTCCCTCCCTCTCTCTCTCCCCCTCTCCCCCACTCCCTCTCCCCCCTCTCTCTCCCTCTCCCCCTCTCTCCCCCTCTCTCCCCCACTCCCTCTCCCCCCTCTCTCTCCCCCCTCTCTCCCCCACTCCCCCTCCCTCCCTCTCCTCTCTCCCCCACTCCCTCCCCCCCTCTCTCTCCCCCTCCCCCTCTCTCCCCCTCTCTCCCCCACTCCCCCTCTCTCCCCCTCTCTCCCCCACTCCCTCTCCCCCCTCTCTCCCCCACTCCCCCTCCCTCCCTCTCCTCTCTCCCCCACTCCCTCTCCCCCCTCTCTCCCCCACTCCCCCTCCCTCCCTCTCCTCTCTCCCCCACTCCCTCTCCCTCCTCTCTCTCCCACTCCCCCTCTCTCCCCCTCCCTCTCCTCTCTCCCCCTCCCCCTCCCTCCCTCTCCTCTCTCCCCCTCCCTCTCCTCTCTCCCCCTCCCTCTCCTCTCTCCCCCTCCCCCTCCCCCTCCCTCCCTCCCCCTCCCCCTCCCTCCCTCCCTCTCTCCCCCTCTCCTCTCCCACTCCCCCTCCCTCCCTCTCCTCCCCCCCCTCCCCCTCCTCCCCCTCCCTCCCTCCCTCCCCCTCCCCCTCCCTCCCTCCCTCTCTCCCCCTCTCTCTCCCCCCTCTCTCCCCCTCCCCCCCCTCCCCCCTCCCCCTCCCCCTCCCTCCCCTCCCTCTCTCCCCCCCTCCCCCTCCCTCCCTCCCTCTCTCCCCCTCTCCCTCCCCCCCCTCCCCCCCCTCCCCCCCCCTCCCCCTCCATCAGGATACAGCATGAGGAGCCGCACCTCCCGCTCCTTCTGCTTCATTTTCTTCAGGATGCTCAGCAGCCCCATCCCCTCCTCCTCCTCCTCCTCCTCTCTCCCGTCGGCCCATGTCCCGCCTCCCCGCCGCTCCCAATGGCCCAGGCCTCCGCCTCTCCTCCTCCCCATTGGTCCAACGCCCCGTCATTCAGCACCAAGTCCCGCCTCCCGGCCACTGCTATTGGTCGCACTCGCTGCCGATCATCCTATGTACCCTCTCATTGGCCACCGCCAGAGGTCCCGCCCATCATCGGTTTTCATTGGTTCAATGCGCCGTCACTCAGCCCCAGGGCCCACCTTCCCGCCGCTCCCAATGGCCCAGGCCCCCGCCTCTCCTCCTCCCCATTGGTCCACCGCCCCGTCATTCAGCATTAGGTCCCGCCTGACAGCCACTGCCATTGGTCATCCTGGCTGCCGATCATCCTATAAACTCCCTGATTGGCCACCGCCAGAGGTTCCGCCTCCCCGCCGCTCCCAGTGATCTGCGTCCCCGCCTCTCCTCCTCTCCATTGGTCCAATGCGCCGTCGATCAGCACCAGGTCCGCCTCCACGCTGTTGCCATTGGTCCGCGTCCCCCGCATTGGTCCAATGCGTCGTCGCTCAACTCCAGGTCCCGCCTCCTGCCGCTCCCCTTGGTCGCCCTCAATGCCGATCATCCTCGGAGCTGCCTGATTGGCCGTTGCCAGAAGTTGCCGCCTCCAGGCCGCTGCCATTGGTCCGTGTCCTCCGCCTCTCCTCCTCCCCATTGCTCCAACGCGCCGTCGCTCAGCTCCAAGCTCCGCCTTTCCAACGTTGCCATTGGCGGTCCCCAATGCCGATCATCCTCAGAGCTGCCTGATTGGCCGCCGCCAGAGATGCCTGCTTACCCGCTCCTCCTCCCTCTATAGGCCGCCCGGCCCGTCCATCATCCGCAACATCCGCCTCCCCTCCGCCCTCATTGGCCCGCGGCGGGCAGAGGGAGGAATCTGGTCACAGCGCCGCCGGTGGCCGCGCCTGGTCACTGCACAGAGTCAGAGAGTCAGAGCCATAGTGTTGTATTGTTGTAGTGTTGTAGAGTTATAGTGTAATAGTGTAATAGTGTAATACAGTTATAGTGTTATAGTGTAATAGTGTAATAGAGTTATAGTGTAATAGTGTAATAGTGTAATACAGTTATAGTGTTATAGTGTAATAGTGTAATAGAGTTATAGTGTTATAGTGTAATAGTGTAATAGAGTTATAGTGTTATAGTGTAATAGTGTAATAGAGTTATAGTGTAATAGTGTTATAGACTTATAGTGTAATAGTGTAATAGTGTAATACAGTTATAGTGTTATAGTGTAATAGTGTAATAGAGTTATAGTGTAATAGTGTTATAGACTTATAGAGTTATAGAGTTATAGTGTAATAGTGTAATAGTGTAATAGTGTAATACAGTTATAGTGTTATAGTGTAATAGTGTAATACAGTTATAGTGTTATAGTGTAATAGTGTAATAGAGTTATAGTGTAATAGTGTAATAGTGTAATACAGTTATAGTGTTATAGTGTAATAGTGTAATAGAGTTATAGTGTAATAGTGTAATACAGTTATAGTGTTATAGTGTAATAGTGTAATACAGTTATAGTGTTATAGTGTAATAGTGTAATAGAGTTATAGTGTAATAGTGTAATAGTGTAATACAGTTATAGTGTAATAGTGTAATAGAGTTATAGTGTAATAGTGTAATACAGTTATCGTGTAATAGTGTAATAGTGTAATACAGTTATAGTGTTATAGTGTAATAGAGTTATAGTGTAATAGTGTAATACAGTTATAGTGTTATAGTGTAATAGTGTAATAGAGTTATAGTGTAATAGTGTAATAGTGTAATACAGTTATAGTGTTATAGTGTAATAGTGTAATAGAGTTATAGTGTAATAGTGTAATACAGTTATAGTGTTATAGTGTAATAGTGTAATAGAGTTATAGTGTAATAGTGTAATACAGTTATAGTGTTATAGTGTAATAGAGTTATAGTGTAATAGTGTAATACAGTTATAGTGTAATAGTGTAATAGTGTAATACAGTTATAGTGTTATAGTGTAATAGTGTAATAGAGTTATAGTGTAATAGTGTAATACAGTTATAGTGTTATAGTGTAATAGTGTAATAGAGTTATAGTGTAATAGTGTAATAGTGTAATACAGTTATAGTGTTATAGTGTAATAGTGTAATACAGTTATAGTGTAATAGTGTAATAGAGTTATAGTGTAATAGTGTAATACAGTTATAGTGTTATAGTGTAATAGTGTAATACAGTTATAGTGTAATAGAGTCATAGTGTAATAGTGTAATAGTGTAATACAGTTATAGTGTTATAGTGTAATAGTGTAATAGTGTAATACAGTTATAGTGTAATAGTGTAATACAGTTATAGTGTTATAGTGTAATAGTGTAATAGTGTAATACAGTTATAGTGTAATAGTGTAATAGAGTTATAGTGTAATAGTGTAATAGTGTAATACAGTTATAGTGTTATAGTGTAATAGTGTAATAGAGTTATAGTGTAATAGTGTAATAGTGTAATACAGTTATAGTGTTATAGTGTAATAGTGTAATACAGTTATAGTGTTATAGTGTAATAGTGTTATAGAGTTATAGTGTAATAGTGTAATAGTGTAATAGAGTTATAGTGTAATAGTGTAATAGAGTTTTAGAGTTATAGTGTAATAGTGTAATAGAGTTATAGAGTTATAGTGTAATAGAGTTATAGAGTTATAGTGTTATAGAGTTATAGAGTTATAGTGTAATAGTGTAATAGAGTTATAGAGTTATAGTGTAATAGTGTAATAGAGTTATAGTGTAATAGTGTTATAGTGTTATAGTGTTATAGAATTATAGACAATAGACAATAGGTGCAGGAGGAGGCCATTCAGCCCTTCGAGCCAGCACAGCCATTCAATGTGATCATGGCTGATCATTCTCAATCAGTACCCCGTTCCTGCCTTCTCCCCATACCCCCTGACTCCGCTATCATTAAGAGCTCTATCTAGCTCTCTCTTGAATGCATTCAGAGAATTGCCCTCCACTGCCTTCTGAGGCAGTGAATTCCACACCTTCACCACTCTCTGACTGAAAAAGTTTTTCCTCATCTCCGTTCTAAATGGCCGACCCCTTATTCTTAAACTGTGGCCCCTTGTTCTGGACTCCCCCAACATTGGGAACATGTTTCCTGCCTCTAACGTGTCCAATCTCCTAATTATCTTATATGTTTCAATAAGATCCCCCCTCATCCTTCTAAATTCCAGTGTATACAAGCCTAATTGCTCCAGCCTTTCAACATATGACAGTCCCGCCATTCCGGGAATTAACCTAGTAAACCTACACTGCACGCCCTCAATAGCAAGAATATCCTTCCTCAAATTTGGAGACCAAAACTGCACACAGAACTCCAGGTGCGGTCTCACCAGGGCCCTGTACAACTGCACACAGTACTCCAGGTGCGGTCTCACCAGGGCCCGGTACAACTGTAGAAGGACCTCTTTGCTCTTATACTCAACTCCTCTTGTTATGAAGGTCAACATTCCATTGGCAGGCCAACATTCCATTGAGTTATAGTGTTATAGAGTAGAGTTATAGTGTTATAGTGTTATAGACCTATAGAGTTATAGAGTTAGTTGTAGACATATAGAGTTATAGTGTTATAGACCTATAGAGTTATAGAGTTATAGTTTTATGGTGTTATAGTGTTATAGAGTTATAGAGTTATAGTGTTATAGTGTTATAGACTTATAGAGTTATAGACTTATAGAGTTATAGTGTTATAGACCTATAGAGTTATAGAGTTATAGTTTTATGGTGTTATAGTGTTATAGAGTTATAGTGTTATAGTGTTATAGTGTTATAGACTTATAGAGTTATAGACTTATAGAGTTATAGACTTATAGAGTTATAGACTTATACAGTTATAGACATACAGTTATAGATATACAATTATAGACTTATACAGTTATAGACTTAGAGAGGAATAGTGTTATAGAGTTATAGACATAGAGGGTTATAGACTTATAGTGTTATAGTGTTATAGAGTTATAGTGTTATAGAATTATAGACATAGACTCATAGACCTAGAGTTGTAGAGTTATAGTGTTATTGTTATACTGTTATAGTATTATAGTGTTATAGACTTATAGACTTCTAGAGTTGTAGAGTTGTAGAGCTATAGAGTTATAGAGTTATAGAGTTATAGTGTTATAGTGTTATAGTGTTATAGTGTTATAGAGTTATAGTGTTATAGTGTTAAAGACATAGAGTTATAGACTTACAGACTTATAGACATAGACTTATAGAGTTATAGTGTTATAGTGTTATAGACTTATAGAGTTATAGTGTTATAGAGTTATAGAGTTATAGAGTTATAGACATACAGTTATAGACATAGAGTTATAAATTTATAGAGTTATAGACTTACAGACTTATAGACATAGACAGAGACAGTCTTATAGACATAGAGTTATAGTTATAGACTTATAGACATAGAGTTATAGACTTATAGGGTTATAGACATAGAGTTATAGAGTTGTAGACTTATAGTTATAGACTTGTATACTTGTAAACTTGTAGACTTGTAGACATAGAGTTATAGACTTATAGTGTCATAGACATAGACTGAGAGACTTATAGAGTTATAGAGTTATGACATACACTTAGAGGACCAGCGGAAAAGATTTAATAGGAATCTGAGGGATAACTTTTCCACACAGAGGGTGGTGGGTGTATGGAACGAGCTGCTGGAGGAGGTAGTTGAGGCTGGGACTATCACAACATTTAAGAAACAGTTAGACAGGTACATGGATCGGACGGGTTTGGAGGGATATGAACCAAAGTGGGGGAGTTAGGGGAGGGCACCAGTAAATGGGGGGATTAGGGGAGGGCACCATTAAATGGGGGAATTAGGGGAGGGCACTGGTAAATGAGGAGGGCACCAGTAAATGGGGGAATTAGGGGTGGGCACCAGTAAATGGGGAGGGCACCTGTAAATGGGGGAGTTAGGGGAGGGCACCTGTAAATGGGGTCATTAGAGGAGGGCACCAGTAAATGCGGAGGGCACCTGTAAATGGGGGAGTTAGGGGAGGGCACCTGTAAATGGGGGAATTAGGGGAGGGCACCTGTAAATGGGGGAATTAGGGGAGGGCACCTGTAAATGGGGGAATTAGGGGAGTGCACCAGTAAATGGGAAAAGTGATCTTGTGTGAATGGGGGATCGCTGGTCGGCACGGACTCGGTGGGCCGAAGGGCCTGTTTCCGCGCTGTATCTCTAAGCTGATCTCTGATCCCGAGGAATGGGATGTGCGGGATTCTCGATCACGATAGGAGCAAAGAGGTCCTTCTGCAGTTGTACAGGGCCCTAGTGAGACCGCACCTGGAGTACTGTGTGCAGTTGTACAGGGCCCTAGTGAGACCGCACCTGGAGTACTGTGTGCAGTTGTACAGGGCCCTAGTGAGACCGCACCTGGAGTACTGTGTGCAGTTTTGGTCTCCAAATTTGAGGAAGAATATTCTTGCTATTGAGGGCGTGCAGCGTAGGTTCACCAGGTTAATTCATGGAATGGCGGGACTGTTGTATGTTGAAAGACTGGAGCGACTAGGCTTGTATACACTGGAATTTAGAAGGATGAGAGGGGATCTTATCGAAACGTATAAGATTATTAAGGGGTTGGACACGTTAGAGGCAGGAAACATGTTCCCAATGTTGGGGGAGTCCAGAACCAGGGGCCACACAGTTTAAGAATAAGGGGTCGGCCATTTAGAACTGAGAAGAGGAAAAACTTTTTCAGCCAGAGAGTTGTGAATCTGTGGAATTCTCTGCCTCAGAAGGCAGTGGAGGCCAATTCAAGATTCAAGATTCAAGATAGCTTTATTTGTCATCCAAAAAAGCTTTTTGGACGAAATTCAGTCACCCACAGTCCAACAATAAAAGCACTAAAATAGGCAAATTACACAACCCCAAAAACACACAAAAAAAGAAACATCCATCACAGCGAGTCTTCTCCAGTCCTCTCCTCACTGTGATGGAAGGCCACAATGTCTTTTCCCTTCCCCTGCCGTCTTCTCCCGCGGTCAGGTTGTTGTGGTTCCAGGCCGCGCCGGACGGTCCGCTGCGGGCCGACCCAAGCCCCGCGATCCGGGGCGGGCGAACACGCTGCCGCAGTTGCTGCACGTCGGGGCGGTCGTGGCTCCCGACATTGAAGCCCCCGCCCAGCAGAGAAAAATCCCGGGGCATATTCTAGACCGCGCCGGACGGTGAAATGTCCGCGACCCAAGCCCCGCGATGTCGGCATCCACGCGGCCCGAGCCTAAGGCGAGTCGCAGCCGCTCCCGCAGCCTCCGAAGACGGCCGGCTCCACTGATGGTAAGTCCGATCCGCGGGCTCAGCGAACCGGAGCCCTGGAGGCCGCCAGCTCCAGGAGTTGGGCCGATGGTAGGCCGCAGCAGGAACGGAGACAACACCCAGAAAACAAAGGTCGGGTCTCCGTTCGGAAGGGACACCTATTTACAATTTTACAGTTCCCCCCTCCCCCCCATACCCACACATAGTACACAAACACAAAAACACCACATCACATCGACAATGAAGACACAAAAAAACAACAAAACACAAAGACAAATAAGGTAAGCCGCAGCTGCTATGGCAGCGCCGCCATTGAATGCATTCAAGAGAGAGCTAGATAGAGCTCTTAAGGATAGCGGAGTCAGGAGGTATGGGGAGAAGGGGGTACTGATTGAGAATGATCAGCCATGATCACATTGAATGGCGGTGCTGGCTCGAAGGGCTGAATGGCCTCCTCCTGCACCTATTGTCTATGACGGTCGTGTGGGTTCAGAGCTTGTATTCACAGACGACAGAGGTTTGCGGTGGAAGGGAGATGTTGTGGATGGAGGTCTCGTGACCAGGGGAGTTCCTCGAGCGTCTGTATTCGCTGCACCACTCCCCTGCCCTCTGCATTCCCCATCCTTGACCCGAAGAAGGGTCTCGACCTGAAACGCCACCCGTTCCTTCTCTCCCGAGATGCTGCCTGACCCGCTGAGTTACTCCAGCACTTTGTGTCTTTTGTTGTCTTTCGTTTAGAGATACAGTGCGGAAACAGGCCTTCCGGCCCACCGGGTCCGCGCCGCCCAGCGATCCCCGCACACTAACACTATCCTACACCCACTGGGGACAATTTTTACATTTGCCAAGCCAATTAACCTACAAACCTGCACGTCTTTGGAGAGCGGGAGGAAACCGAAGATCTCGGAGAAAACCCACGCAGGTCACGGGGAGAACGTACAAACTCCGTACAGACGGTGCCCGTAGTCGGGATGGAACCCGGGTCACCGGCGCTGTGAGGCAGCAACTCTACCGCTGCGCCACCGTGCCGCCCATGATGGTATCTTTATTGTCTTTTTGTGTCTTTATTGTCCTTCTAAGGATAATTTACAATTTACAGAAACCAATTAACCTACAAACCTGCACGACTTTGGTGTGTGCGAGGAAACCGGAGCGCCCGGAGAAAACCCATGCAGGTCACGGGGAGAACGTACAAACTCCGTGCAGACAGCGCCCGTAGTCGGGATCGAACCGGGGTCTCTGGCTCTATTTTCGGTCTAAACCAGCATCTGCAGTTCCATCCCACACATGAGAATGATCAGCCATGATCACATTGAATGGCGGTGCGTACAGGCTCGAAGGGCCGAATGGCCTCCTCCTGCACCTATTGTCTATTGTCTATTGATTCCCCTACCCTGCATGAGGATGTGGGTTGTGTGAGCAGTTCTGGTCGTGACCAGGAGGGGGCAGACTTGGTCAAACGTTCACATGAAGGTAGACACAAAACGCTGGAGTAACTCAGCGGGTCGGGCAGCATCTCTGGAGAGAAGGAACGGGTGACGTTTCGGGTCGAGACCCTTCTTCAGACATCCCCCCCCCCCCCTGGTCTGTGCTGATGTGGGAAGAAACTGTCCAGGCCAGGAGTTTTACCCTAGGTCCTTGAGGAAGGACATTCTTGCTATTGAGGGCGTGCAGCGTAGGTTTACCAGGTTAATTCCCAAAATGGTGGGACTGTCGTATGTTGAAAGACTGGAGCCACTAGGCTTGTCTACACTGGAATTTAGAAGGATGAGAGGGGATAGACAATAGACAATAGGTGCAGGAGGAGGCCATTCGGCCCTTCGAGCCTGTACGCACCGCCATTCAATGTGATCATGGCTGATCATTCTCAATCAGTACCCCGTTCCTGCCTTCTCCCCATACCCCCTGACTCCACTATCCTTAAGAGCTCTATCTAGCTCTCTCTCATGAACGCATTCCCTCCTAACCCCTTTCTCCTGCCTTCTCCTCACCCCTCTCTCCACCCCTCTCTCCACCCCTGTCTCCCTCCATTCTCCCCTCCCCTTGTGTTCTTCCCACTGCTCTTTCCCCTCACCCCCCCCTCCTCGCACCTCCCGTCCTCCCCTCCTCTCCCCACTCTCCCTCCCTCTCCTCACCCCTCTCTCCTCCCCCTCCATTCACCACTTCCTCACCTCTCTCCCCTCCCCTTTCTCCTCTCTGCCCCTCCCCTCACCCCTTAACCCCCTCCCCTCCCCTTAGTGCTGACCATATCTCCCGTCCACTCCCCCACCCCTCAGTCCTCTCTGACCATCAAGGTGGTCCCACGATCTGAGGTATTGTGTGCAATTTTGGTCTCCTAATTTGTGGAAGGACGTCCTTGCTATTGAGGCAGTGCAGCGTAGGTTCACCAGGTTAATCCCCGGGATGGCGGGACTGTCATATGAGGAAAGATTGAAAGGACTGGGCTTGTACACACGAGTTTAGAAGGATGAGAGGGGATCTTATAGAAACATATGAAATTATAAAAGGACTGGACAAGCTAGATGCAGGAATTTTTTTCCCAATGTTATAGACAATAGACAATAGGTGCAGGAGGAGGCCATTCGGCCCTTCGAGCCAGCACCGCCATTCAATGTGATCATGGCTGATCATTCTCAATCAGTACCCCGTTCCTGCCTTCTCCCCATACCCCCTGACTCCGCTATCCTTAAGAGCTCTATCTAGCTCTCTCTTGAATGCATTCAGAGAATTGGCCTCCACTGCCTTCTGTGGCAGAGAATTCCACAGATTTACAACTCTCTGACTGAAAAAGTTTTTCCTCATCTCCGTTCTAAATGGCCGACCCCTTATTCTTAAACTGTGTGGCCCCTTGTTCTGGACTCCACCCATGTTGGGCGAGGCCAGAACCAGGGGCCACACACAGTCTAAGAATAAAGGGGAGGCCATTTAAAACTGAGGTGAGAAGGAACTTTTTCACCCAGAGAGTTGTGAATTTGTGGAATTCTCTGCCACAGAGGGCAGTGGAGGCCAAATCACTGGATGAATTGAAATGAGAGTTACCATATAATATAACCATATAACAATTACAGCATGGAACAGGCCCGTTCGGCCCTACCAGTCCACGCCGACCACTTTCTCTGACCTAGTCTCATCTACCTGCTCTCAGAACATAACCCTCCAATCCCCTCCCATCCATATACCTATCCAATTTACTCTTAAATAATAAAATCGAGCCTGCCTCCACCACTTCCACCGGAAGCCCATTCCATACAGCCACCACCCTCTGAGTAAAGATGTTACCCCTAAACTTTTGTCCCTTAATTCTGAAGTTCGATAGAGCTCTAGGGGCTAGTTGATTCACTGGATATGGGGAGAAGGCAGGCACGGGTTACTGATTGTGGACGATCAGCCGTGATCACAATGAATGGCGGTGCTGGCTCGAATGGCCGAATGGCCTCCTCCTGCACCTATTTTCTATGTTTCTGTGGGTCAGGATTCATTTCCTGGTCCCTCGCGGGGGAAATGCTTCCTCTCGAGAGCCTGGGAACGGCTTAACGGGAACAAAAACCGCACGCCACCTCAGCCCAAAGCCCTCTCGGAAGATCCTCTTTGACAATATCACTTCCTCTGTCGAGTTATTTCTGGGGACGCTGTTATGTGAGACTTGCCCAGCCTGCCGGAGGGCCACAGATCACACAACCCTTCCCAGCTGGAGATCCTGAGGGTGAATAGATAGGTTGGCCGAACGCACACAGTCTTTTACCCAGGGTTGGGGAATCGAGGACCAGAGGACACAGGTGCAAGGGGAAAAAGACTTAATAAGAAAGCCAATGGAATGTTGGCCTTCATAACAAGAGGAGTTGAGTATAGGAGCAAAGAGGTCCTTCTGCTGTTGTACAGGGCCCTAGTGAGACCGCACCTGGAGTACTGTGTGCAGTTGTACAGGGCCCTAGTGAGACCACACCTGGAGTACTGTGTGCAGTTGTACAGGGCCCTGGTGAGACCGCACCTGGAGTACTGTGTGCAGTTTTGGTCTCCAAATTTGAGGAAGGATATTCTTGCTATTGAGGGCGTGCAGCGTAGGTTTACCAGGTCAACTCCCGGAATGGCGGGACTGTCGTATGTTGAAAGACTGGAGCGACTAGGCTTGTATACACTGGAATATAGAAGGACGAGAGGGGATCTTATTGAAACATATAAGATTATTAAGGGATTGGACACGTTAGAGGCAGGAAACATGTTCCCAATGTTGGGGGTGTCCAGAACCAGGGGCCACAGTTTAAGAATAAGGGGTCGGCCATTTAGAACGGAGATGGGGAAAAGCTTTTTCAGTCAGAGAGTTGTGAATCTGTGGAATTCTCTGCCTCAGAAGGCAGTGGAGGCCAATTCTCTGAATGCATTCAAGAGAGAGCTAGATAGAGCTCTTAAGGATAGCGGAGTCAGGGGGTATGGGGAGAGGGCAGGAACGGGGTACTGATTGAGAATGATCAGCCATGATCACATTGAATGGTGGTGCGTACAGGCTCGAACACTCACTCACACACACTCACTCACACACACTCACTCACACACACTCACACACACATACACACTCACACACACACTCACATATATTGGGAGCAGCGGGTCGGGACACTCCCAGTGAGCGGGCCCGAGGCCAGAGGTCGGGTCGGAGGCCAGAGGTCGGGTCGGAGGCCAGAGGTTGGATCGGAGGCCAGAGGTCGGGTCGGAAGCCACAGGTCAGGTCGAGGACTGGTCAGACTGAGGGCAGATCAGAGGCCAATGTTCAAGTTGGTGGTCAGTGGTCGGGTCGGGTCGGGTCGGGTCGGGGGCCAGTGGTCGGGTCGGGCAGGCCGTGCCATCGGGAACTAAGGGGTCTCAGCGTGGGGGGAGGGGGGGGGAGACGAAGAAGGGATGAATAGGTTTTATATCCATCTGTCCCACGTGCGTCTCTACCTCCCCGGCACTCCACAGTCAAACAACGACTCGCTGAACACACTTGTTGCCTTATTCGCTGTGAGGATCCTCTCCTCAAACGCAAAGCTTTGTGCTTTTCACTTCCCCAAAGTGAATGATTGATTAGTTGTTTGAAAGAGAAAGTGTGGAAACGGACCCTGTGGCCCACTGTGCCCGCCCGGACCAGCGATCGCCCGTTCCTACAGCGGGCACAGTGTCCTGGTCTACAGTGTCCGGGCCTACTGTGCCCCCCGGGCCCACTGTGCCCGCGCCGAACAGCGATCGCCCGTTCACACCGCTTCCATGTTATCTAGGGGTTGCCAACTTCCTGACTCCCAAATAAGGGACAAGGTGACGTCACGCCCCCGCGCCCCACGTGACCTCACCCAGCCAGCGGCCACGTGCTCCCGCTCCACCAATGGTGGCCACCCCGGCCGAGAGGCCTACACTGTCTGGGCCTACAGTGATCTACAGACTTACAGTGTCCAGGACTACAGTGCCCGGGCTTACAGTGTCCGGGCCTACAGTGTCCGGGCCTACAGTGTCCGGGCCTACAGTGTCCGGGCCTACAGTGTCCGGGACTACAATGCCCGGGCTTACAGTGTCCGGGCCTACAGTGTCCGGGCCTACAGTGTCCGGGCCTACAGCGTCCGGGCCTACAGTGTCCGTGCTTCCCGGGCCTAATACGGGACAAGGGACAAACCAATTTAGCCCAAAATACGGGATGTCCCGGCTAATACGGGACAGTTGGCAACACTAATGTTATCCCACTTTCTCATCCACTCCCTACACACTAGGTGGACAGTTTCACAGAGGGCCGATTAACCTACAAACCTGCACGTTTGTCCCTCTCTCTCTTGATCCCCATCTCTCCCTCGTCTCTCTCCCTCTCAGTTCTCTAATATTTAGACTCTGCTCTCCCCCTCTCCTCTCGCCTGCTCTCCCTCTCTCTCTCTCTCTATCTCTCGCCCACCGAGTCGGCGCCGACCTGCGATCGGCCCGTTCACACAAGCACTATGTTATCTCCCTTTCTCATCCACTCCCTACACACACAAGGGGGTAATTTTACAGAGGGGCAATTAACCAACAAGCCTACACGTCTCTGGGGTGTGGGAGGAAACCGGAGCACCCGGGGAAAACCCACGCGGTCAAGGGGAGAACGAGCAAACTCCACACATGCGTGCGTGCGTGCGTGCGTGCGTGAGAGAGCGAGTGTGCGTGCGTGCGAGGGAGAGTGTGCGTGAATGTCTGATATTGTGTGTGTGTGTCACTGTGTGTCTGTGCATATATCTGTGTGAATGCGGTTAGCAGGGGATTGACCCACGGTTTTGGTATTTGGGCACAGGGCCGGGAGTGGGGAGGGAGGGAGGGAGGGTGGGATTTCCCTGTTGGCCTGCTCCTGGGCCTGGCCAAGATGGCCGCTCCTGGGCCTGGCCAAGATGGCCGCTCCTGGGCCTGGCCAAGATGGCCGCTCGCCGGTCCAGGCAGTGGGCGGCCGATGGTCACACCAGGGTCGGCTGCCCGCCCCTCTCCCGGGCCCACGTCCGTGCCCGCGAGTCCCTGGAGAGGGAACACGCACACGCGGTGCCCACGGGGACCCTGGAGGCCTCCTGTGAACGCCGGTCGCCGCGGTGTATTGTAAACAACGATTACACCATTGTACTATAATGATTGCTTGATGTATTGTGACCATTGAGTGTTTATGTACCTTTGGTACACTGTGATATGCAATTGTCGAATAAAGTCAATAGACAATAGGTGCAGGAGGAGGCCATTCGGCCCTTCGAGCCTGTACGCACCGCCATTCAATGTGATCATGGCTGATCATTCTCAATCAGTACCCCGTTCCTGCCTTCTCCCCATACCCCCTGACTCCGCTATCCTTAAGAGCTCTATCTAGCTCTCTCTTGAATGCATTCAGAGAATTGGCCTCCACTGCCTTCTGAGGCAGAGAATTCCACAGATTCACAACTCTCTGACTGAAAAAGTTTTTCCTCATCTCCGTTCTAAATGGCCGACCCCTTATTCTTAAACTGGGGCCCCTGGTTCTGGACTCCCCCAACATTGGGAACATGTTTCCTGCCTCTAACGTGTCCAACCCCTTAATAATCTTATATGTTTCGATAAGATCTCCTCTCATCCTTCTAAATTCTTCTAAAGTCCTTGGAATGGAAAAAAAAGAGAGATAGACAGAGTGGGAGAGAGAGTGAGAGAGGGGGTGGGAGAGAGGGAGAGAGGGAGAGAGAGGGGGGTGGGAGAGAGAGAGGAGAGAGAGTGAGAGGGGGTGGGAGAGAGGGAGAGAGGGAGAGAGAGGGGGTGGGAGAGAGAGAGGAGAGAGAGAGAGAGGGGGTGGGAGAGAGGGAGAGAGGGAGAGAGAGGGGGTGGGAGAGAGAGAGGAGAGAGAGAGAGAGGGGGTGGGAGAGAGAGAGGAGAGAGAGTGAGAGGGGGTGGGAGAGAGGGAGAGAGAGGGGGTGGGAGAGAGGGAGAGAGTGTGGGTGAGGGCGAGAGAGAGAGGGACAGAGAGAGAGGGAGAGAGAGAGAGAGAGAGAGGGAGAGAGAGGGGGTGGGAGAGAGAGAGAGAGGGAGAGAGAGAGAGAGGGAGAGGGGGTGGGAGAGAGAGAGAGAGTGTGGGTGAGGGCGAGAGAGAGAGGGACAGGAGAGAGAGAGTGTGGGAGAGAGAGAGAGAGTGAGAGAGAGAGAGAGAGAGAGAGGAGAGAGAGGAGAGAGAGAGAGAGAGAGAGAGCAGTGGAGTGAAACCAGAACTCTCGCCGTCTCGTGGCATTGTGGTGTAACCTCGACCCTTTAAGTTTCACGGACAAATCGTGTATCAGTTCCCCTTTCTGATCCTTGTTGTCTCTCCGTGACTGAACCCTGAACGTCCAGTTATGTTTAGTTTAGTCAAGTCAAGTCAATTTTATTTGTACAGCACATTTAAAAACAACCCACGTTGACCAAAGTGCTGTACATCTGATTAGGTTCCAATAGAAAAAAAATGAAAACATACAGTAGCACGCAAACAGTTCACAGCGCCTCCTCAATGAGCCTCAAACGCTAGGGAGTAGAAATAGGTTTTGAGCCTGGACTTAAAGGAGTGGATGGAGGGGGCAGTTCTGATGGGGGAGAGGATGCTGTTCCACAGTCTAGGAGCTGCAACCGCAAAAGCGCAGTCACCCCTGAGCTTAAGCCTAGACCGCGGGATAGTGAATAGCCCCAAGTCGGCCGACCTGAGGGACCTGGAGTTAGAGAGGGGGGGTTAGAAGATTTTTGATGTAGGGGGGGGGAGTGTCCATTTAGGGCTTTATTACGTGAATAGGAGGAGCTTGAAGTTGATTCTGTACCGTACAGGGAGCCAGTGGAGAGAGGCCAGAATCATCGGGGGTGATGTGGTCCCTTTTACGGGGACCCGTCAGGAGTCTCGGTGCGGCGTTTTGGACCAGTTGCAGGCGGGACAGGGAAGATTGGCTGATCCCAGTGTATAGGGAGTTGCAGTAGTCTAGGCGGGAGGAAATGAAAGCGTGAATGATTTTTTCTGTGTCGTCGAATTGGAGGAAAGGTTTGATTTTAGCTATGGTTCGAAGTTGGAAGAAGCTGGCTTTTACCACAGCGTTGACTTGCTTATCAAATTTTAATGCAGAGTCAAATATCATGCCGAGGTTTTTGACATGCGGTTTGACTAGGCAGGATAGGCTTCCAAGACTGCCTGTTATCAATTTGATGGAGTCGGGGGGGGGGGGGGGGGGGGGGGGGGCCGAATAGGATGACCTCAGACTTGCTCTCATTTAATTGGAGGAAGTTCTGTGCCATCCAACATTTTATGTCCTCAAGGCAGTGTAAGAGGCTGTTTAAATTTGACTGGTTGTTGGGTTTCAGGGGGAGGTAAAGCTGAGTGTCATCGGCATAGCAGTGGAAAGAAATGCCGTGCCTTTGAATGATTTGGCCAAGGGGGAGCATGTATAGAGAGAAGAGAATGGGGGGCCTAGGATGGAGCCTTGTGGAACTCCGCAGGAGAGGCTAGCTGGAGCAGAGGAATAACTGCCTATGTTGATGGCGAAACTCCTATCTTTGAGGTACGAAGCGAACCAGCTCAGGGCAGTGCCATCAATGCCAACCGCGTACCGGAGACGGTCAATAAGGACGGGTGGTCCACTGTATCGAACGCTGCGCTGAGGTCGAGAAGGAGCAGGATTGCACAGTCGCCGGTTGTCGATGGCGTTGTGTGTCCCCTTCAACAAGGCAGACTCTGTGCTGTGGTGGGCTCTGAAACCTGACTGGAACCTTTCCAGGATGGTGTATTGGTGCAGGTAGGGCACTAATTGGTTTAGGATTGCCTTTTCAAGGACTTTTGACAGGAATGGCAGTTTGGAAATGGGTCTGTAGTTGCTAGGCAAGGTGGGGTCTAGGTTAGGTTGTTTCAGTAGGGGCTGGACCACCGCGTGCTTGAAACAGGTTGGAACAGTGCCAGTGGCCAGAGAACTGTTGATAATAGAGAGGATGCTGGGGACCGGCTATTGCAATGACATCCTTCAGAAGGGCAGTGGGGGCAGGATCAAGGGGGCAGGTTTGCAGGTTTCATAGCGGAGACAAGCTTTGCAAGGGAGGATAGAGTGACGGGTTGGAAACAGTCCAATTTAGATGAACAGACTAGTGAGACAGCTAGGTCACGGGTTGGCGAAAAATTTAGCGGATTCTTCGCACTTAGCAGGGGACCCAACTAAGCTGGTACTGGGGGAGGGACATATGACAGAGGTAATTGTTCTAAATAGGACCTTGGAGTTATGAGAGTTTTTGGAAATAAGGTCGGAGAAGTATTGTGCTCTAGCAGACTTTACTGCTTCTTGGTATTTGAGAAGATTGTTTCTCAGAATTTCGAAGTTTAGGGGTAGGTAGAGTGTGGAAACAGTCCCTCTACTGTCAGACTCAAGCTGGAGGAACAGCACCTCATATTCCGCTTGGGCAGCTCACCCCCCAGCGGTATGAACATTGACTTCTCTAACTTCAAGTAGCCCTCTCTCTCTCTCTGTCTCTCCCCCCACCCTAGTCTTTGTGCTAGTGTCACTGTCATCCCACTGAGTTTAGTTTAGAGATACAGTGCGGAAACAGGCCCTTCGGCCCACCGGGTCCGTGCCGCCCAGCGATCCCCGCACACTAACACTATCCTACACCCACTAGGGACAATTTACACACTCACACCAAGCCAATTAACCTACAAACCTGCACGTCTTTGGAGTGTGGGAGGGAAACCGAAGATCTCGGAGAAAACCCACGCAGGTCACGGGGGAGAACGTGCAAATTCCGTACAGACGGCGCCCGTAGTCGGGATTGAACCTGGGTCTCTGGCGCTGTGAGGCAGCAACTCTACCGCTGTGCCACCGTTGCCGCACAGAGAGGCCGGGAAAGCAGGGGATAGACACAAAGTGCTGGAGTAACTCAGCGGGACGGGCAGCATCTCTGGAGAGAAGGAATGGGCGACGTTTCGGGTCGAGACCCTTCTTCAAACTGAGAGTCAGGGAGATGGAACGAGAGATATGGAAGGGTAGGGTGTGGAAACGACAGATCAAAGCAGACGCTGATCGAGGAATTGTAGAACGGTTCATTGTTGGTTGATGGGAAGGTGACAACGAGGCCAACAAATTAATAATACAAACTTGAGGAAGGATATTCTTGCAATTGAGGGGCGTGCAAGCGTAGGTACAGCGCGGAAACAGGCCCTTCGGCCCACCGGGTCCGCGCCGCCCAGCGATCCCCACACATTAACACTATCCCACACACACCGGGGACAATTTTTACATTTGCCAAGCCAATTAACCTACAAACCTGCACGTCTTTGGAGAGCGGGAGGAAACCGAAGATCTCGGAGAAAACCCACGGCAGGTCACGGGGGAGAACGTACAAACTCCGTACAGACGGCGCCCGTAGTCGGGATGGAACCCGGGCCTCTGGCGCTGCATTCGCTGTAAGGGCGGCAACTCTACCACCGTGCGGGCCCCCCCATCTTGGTCGCTGGTCAGCACGGACTCGGTGGGGCCGAATGGCCTGTTTCCGCGCGGTATCTTACACATAGGGGAAGCTGCAGGTTTTGCATCTCCACCGAGCATCTAGACAGCGAATAAGACAACACAGCAACTCAGCATTTCTCAGTCTCACTGTGTGGGAACAGCTCCATCCAAGACCACAGGAAACCTGCAGAGAGTTGTGGACGCAGCCCAGACCATCACACAAACCAACCTCCCTTCCATTGACTCCATCTACAACCTCACGCTGCCTCGGCAAGGCCAGCAGCACAATCAAGGACCAGTCTCACCCCCGGTAACTCAGAGCCACAGAAGGCAGTGGAGGCCAATTCACTGGATGTTTTCAAGAGAGAGTTAGATCTAGCTCTTAGGGCTAACGGAATCAAGGGATGTGGGGAGAAAGCAGGAACGGGGTACGGATTCTGGATGATCAGCCGTGATCATATTGAATGGCGGTGCGTACAGGCTCGAAGGGCTGAATGGCCTCCTCCTGCACCTATTGTCTATGTTTCTGACTTCTGACTGAGAGTCAGGGGAGACTAGGAACTAGAGGGATGAAAGGGTGCAGAACAAATCAGAGCCGGCACCAATGACTCAGGAAAGGTGGAGCCCACAATGCTCCATTGTTGG
>NC_135986.1:17618947-17620612 GCF_053455715.1 Rhinoraja longicauda
GTGCGTACAGGCTCGAAGGGCCGAATGGCCTCCTCCTGCACCTATTGTCTATTGTCTCCCCGTGACCTGCGTGGGTTTTCTCCGAGATCTTCGGTTTCCTCCACGCTCCAAAGACGTGCGGGTTCGTGGGGCTGGTTGGCTCGGTATAAGTGTAAAATTGTCCCCAGTGTGTGTAGGATAGTGTTAGTGTGCGGGGGATCGCTGGTTGGCACGGACCCGGTGGGCCGAAGGGCCTGTTTCCGTGCTGTATCTCCAAACTAAACTACACTGCAGATGCTGGTTTAAAACCGAAGGTAGACACAAAGTGCTGGAGTAACTCAGCGGGTCAGGCAGCATCTCTGGAGAAAAGGAACGGGTGACCTATTTGGGGTCGAGGCCCTTCTTCGGACCAAGGATCTGGGTCCCTCCCCCCTCCTCACCTTAGACCCATGTCCTCTGGTCCTCGATTCCCCTCCTCTGGGCAAGAGACTCTGTGCGTCTACCCGATCTATTCCTCTCATGATTTTGTACACCTCTATAAGATCTCCCAAAGTTAGACACAAAATGCTGGAGTAACTCAACGGGACAGGTAGCATCTCTGGAGAGAAGGAATAGAAACATAGAAAATAAGTGCAGGAGGAGGCCATTCGGCCCTTCGAGCCAGCGCCGCCATTCAATGTGATCATCCACAATCAGTACCCCGTTCCTGCTTTCTCCCCACATCCCTTGATTCCGTTAGCCCCAAGAGCTAAATCCAACTCTCTCTTGAAAACATCCAGTGAATCGGCCTCCACTGCCCTCTGTGGCAGAGAATTCCACAGATTCACAACTCTCTGGGTGAAAAAGTTCTTCCTCATCTCAGTCCAAAATGGCCGCCCCCTTATTCTTAAACTGTGTGGCCCTGGTTCTGGACTCCCCCCAACATTGGGAACATTTTTCCTGCATCTAGCCTGTCCAATCCTTTAAGAATTTTAGATGTCTCTACAAGATCCCCTCTCGTCCTTCTAAATTCCAGTGAATACAAGCCCGGTCGACCCATTCTTTCATCGTATGTCAGTCCCGCCATCCCGGGAATTAACCTGGTGAACCTACGCTGCACTCCCTCAATGGCAAGAATATCCTTCCTCAAATTAGGAGACCGATTTTTTTCCTCTTCAGGTACATGGATGGAAAAGGTTTAGAGGGATATGGGCCAAACACAGGCAGGTGGGACTCGTGTAGATGTGGCATCTTGGTCGGTATAGGCAAGCTGGGCCGAAGGGCCTATTTCCACACAGAATGACTCTGTAAGATTATGTATCAGTGAGTCTTCTACCAATAACTCTTCTACAAATGCCTCACAGCTCCGGAGACCCGCGTTCATCCTGACTACGGGTGCTGTCTGTAAGGAGTTTGTCCAACACACAAACAAACGGGTGTTAGTATACAGATGGGCCAAACACACAAGGACCAGAGGACATAGGTTCAAGGTGAAGGGGAAAAGATTTAATAGGAATCTGAGGGGTAACTTTCTCACACAGAGGGTGGTGGGTGTGTGGAACGAGCTGCCGGAGGAGGTAGTTGAGGCTGGGACTATCCCCAACGTACATAGAAAATAGGTGCAGGAGGAGGCCATTCAGCCCTTCGAGCCAGCACCGCCATTCATTGTGCTCATGGCTGATCGTCCACAATCAGTAACCCGTGCCT
>NC_135986.1:17621112-17628612 GCF_053455715.1 Rhinoraja longicauda
ATCTGTAGAAGTTGGTGAGAGTTGTTGAGGACGTGCCGAACCTCCTAAGCCCTCTAAGGAAGCATTTCTTAGGAGCAAAGGGAATAGGTTTAGGTCTTTCTATTGTCACCTATAACCGAGTCACCGTGAAAAGATTTGCTTTGAAGATCACAAGACATAGGAATTGAATACACTGGCATTTAGAGGGATGAGAGGAGATCTTATCGAAACGTATAAGATTATAAGGGGTTGGACACGTTGGAGGCAGGAAACATGTTCCCAATGTTGGGGGAGTCCAGAACCAGGGGCCACACACAGTTTAAGAATAAGGGGTCGGCCGTTTAGAACGGAGATGAGGAAACCTTTTCAGTCAGAGAGTTGTGAATCTGTGGAATTCTCTGCCAAAGAGGGCAGTGGAGGCCGATTCACTGGATGGATTTAAAAGAGAGTTAGATAGAGCTCTAGGGGCTAGCGGAATCAGGGGGTACGGGGAGAAGGCAGGCACGGGTTACTGATTGTGGACGATCAGCCGTGAGCACAATGAATGGCGGTGCTGGCTCGAAGGGCTGAATGGCCTCCTCCTGCACCTATTTCCTATGTTTCTAAAGCCAGCAACAATGACCGAGCAAAAGGTGGAGCCTTTGTTGGCTGTGGGAAGGTGAATGGTGCATTGTTGGTTGTGGGGAAGGTGATAGCAAGTGGATACAGACAGTGAAACTAGTACAACGACTAGGGTTGGGAGAGGACGGAGAGAGGGGGAGAGGAGATGCAGGATGAGCGGCAGTCATGTTCATACCGCTGGGGTGCGAGCTGTCCAAGCGCAATATGAGGCGCTGTTCCAATTTACGCTGGGCCTCACTCTGACACTGGAGGAGGCCCAGGACAGAAAGGTCAGTGCGGGAGTGGGAGATGGGGTTGTCGAAGTGTTTGGCAACCGGGGAGATCAGGTAGGTTTAGGTGGGACTGAGCGGAGGTGTTCAGCGAAACAGCCAGGTGAGGCTACCTGCTAAAAGTTGGGCACAAGGGCGTGAGCAGAAGTTGTAAAGACATAAAGTGAAGATACACTGGAATTTAGAAGGATGAGAGGAGATCTTATCGAAACGTATAAGATTATTAAGGGGTTGGACACGTTAGAGGCAGGAAACATGTTCCCAATGTTGGGGGAGTCCAGAACAAGGGGCCACAGTTTAAGAATAAGGGGTAGGCCATTTAGAACGGAGATGAGGAAGAACTTTTTCAGTCAGAGAGTGGTGAAGGTGTGGAATTCTCTGCCTCAGAAGGCAGTGGAGGCCAATTCGTTGGATGCTTTCAAGAGAGAGCTGGATAGAGCTCTTAAGGATAGCGGAGTGAGGGGGTAATGGGGAGAGGGCAGGAACGGGGTACTGATTGAGAGTGATCAGCCATGATCACATTGAATGGCGGTGCTGGCTCGAAGGGCTGAATGGCCTCCTCCTGCACCTATTGTGTATTGTATAAGATTATTAAGGGGTTGGACACGTGAGAGGCAGGAAACATGTTCCCAATGTTGGGGGAGTCCAGAACCAGGGGCCACACAGTTTAAGAATAAGGGGTAGGCCATTTAGAACTGAGATGAGGAAAAACTTTTTCAGTCGGAGAGTTGTGAATCTGTGGAATTCTCTGCCTCAGAGGGCAGTGAGGCCAATTCTCTGAATGCATTCAAGAGAGAGCTGGATAGAGCTCTTAAGGATAGCGGAGTCAGGGGGTATGGGGAGAAGGCAGGAACGGGGTACTGATTGAGAATGATAAGTCATGATCACATTGAATGGCGGTGCGTGCAGGCTCGAAGGGCCGAATGGCCTCCTCCTGCACCTATTGTCTATCGTCTATCATAAAACGTCGGATCCGAGGCGGGAAATCGAGCAGAGATTGTGAGATTCAGTGGATGTTTTCAGGGCAGAGATGGACAAATTCTTGATTAGAACTTTGATATAAAATGCTGGAGGATCTCAGCGGGACAGGCAGCATCTCTGGAGATGTCCACTGGATGGCGCCAGCAATGGCTGCCTCGCCAATAGTCTTTGTGTCCTTTCCTTCTTTGTGTGTTAAATGTATGTGTTAAGTGTATGTTTTTAGAGTTTCAAGTTTGGGGGGGTGGGGGGGGGGGGGGGGGGGGTTGCGGTAAACTTTTTCTAATCTCTTACCTCAATAGACAATAGGGGCAGGAGGAGGCCATTCGGCCCTTCGAGCCTGTACGCACCGCCATTCACCATGATCATGGCTGATCATTCTCAATCAGTACCCCCGTTCCTGCCCTCTCCCCATACCCCCTGACTCCGCTATCCTTAAGAACTCTATCTAGCTCTCTCTTGAATGCATTCAGAGGATTGGCCTCCACTCCCTTCTGAGGCAGAGAATTCCACAGATTCACAACTGAAAAAGTTTTTCCTCGTCTCAGTTCTAAATGGCCGACGCCTTATTCTTAAACTGTGTGGCCCCTGGTTCTGGACTCCCCCAACATTGGAACATGTTTCCTGCCTCTAACGTGTCCAACCCCTTAATAATCTTATACGTTTCGATAAGATCCCCTCTCATCCTTCTAAATTCCAGTGTATACAAGCCATCGCAGTGAGGAATGTGGGGAATGTGGTGGATGTTTTGTTAACTTTTATGTAGTTGTGTGTCTTGTTGCTTTTTTCTTCGTATGGCTGTATGATAATTCACATATCACTGTGCCTTAATTGGTAGACGTGACTAGTGTTGCCAACTGTCCCGTATTAGCCAGGACATCCCGTATTTTGGGCTAAATTGGTTTGTCCCGTACGGGAACCGTACGCCTTGTCCTGTACGACACTGTAGGCCCGGACACTATAGGCCCGGACACTGTAGGCCCGGACACTGTGGGCCGGACACTGTTGGCCCGGACACTGTGGGCCCGGACACTGTGGGCCCGGACACTGTAGACCCGGACACTGTGGGCCCGACACTGTAGGCCCGGACACTGTAGGCCCGGACACTGTGGGCCCGGACACTGTGGGCCCGGACACTGTAGGCCCGGACACTGTGGGCCCGGACACTGTAGACCCGGACACTGTGGGCCCGGACACTGTGGGCCCGGACACTGTGGGCCCGGGCACTGTGGGCCCGGACACTGTAGGCCCGGACACTGTAGGCCCGTACACTGTAGGCCTTGATAGTGTAGGCCCGGAGGCCCGGGCACCGCCTAGCGGAGGTTGCGTAGCAACCCGCCTCCCGGCCCGGGCGTCCGCCATTGGTGGAGTGGGACCACGTGGCCGCTGGCTGGGTGAGGTCACGTGGGGCGCGGGGCGGTGACGTCACCTTTTGTCCCTTATTTGGGAGTGAGGAAGTTGGCGACCCTAGACGTAACAATAAAGGACCTTTGAAACCTTTGAAAGCTTTGAGAAGGAATGGGTGACGTTTTGGGTCAAGGCCCTTCTTCAGACTGAAGGGTCTCAACCTGATACGTCACCCATTCCTTCTCTCCAGAGATGCTGCCTGACCCGCTGAGTTACTCCAGCACTCTGTGTCTATCTTCGATTTAAACCAGCATCTGCAGTTCCTTCATATATATTCTTGATTAGAACGGGTGTCAAGGGTTATGGGGAGAAGGCAGGAAAATGTGGTCAGGAGGCAGAGATCAGGCGTGATTGAATGGCGGAGTGGACTCGATGGGAGATCCAGCGCGAAACAGGCCCTTCGGCCCACCGGGTCCGCGCCAACCAGCGATCCCCGCACACTAACACTGTCCTACACCCACATTTACCAAGCCAATTAAACTACAAACCTGCACGTCTTTGGAGTGAGGGAGGAAACCGAAGATCTCGGAGAAAACCCACTGTCAATCTCCACCTTAACAACATCCACTGACTTGTGGCCTCCACAGCCGTCTGTGGCAAAGAATCCCACAGATTCACCGCCCTCTGACTAAAGAAATTCCTCCTCATCTCCTTCCTGAAGGACGTCCTTTAATCCTGAGGCTGTGCCCTCTGGTCCTGGACTCTCCCACTAGTGGAAACATCCTCTCCACATCCACTCTATCCGGGCCGCTCACTATTCGGTACGTTTACGACATATCTCTCTTGGATATTTTAAAGAGGAGATGGATAGATTCTTGATCAGTGCGGGTGTCAGGGGTTATGGGGAGAAGGCAGGAGAATGGGGTTAGGAGGGAGAGATAGATCAGCCATGATTGTCCCGTTTTAGGCCCGGGGACACTGTAGGCCCGGGGACACTGTAGGCCCGGACACTGTAGGCCCGGACGCTGTAGGCCCGGACACTGTAGCCCCGGACACTGTAGGCCCGGACACTGTAGGCCCGGACACTGTAAGTCCAGACGCTGTAGGCCCAGACGCTGTAGGCCCGGACACTGTAGGCCCGGACACTGTAGGCCCGGACACTGTAGGCCCGGACACTGTAAGTCCAGACCAGTGTAGGCCCGGACACTGTAGGCCCGGACGCTGTAGGCCCGGACGCTGTAGGCCCGGACACTGTAGGCCCGGGACGCTGTAGGCCCCGGACACTGTAGGCCCGGACGCTGTAGGCCCGACACTGTAGGCCCGGACACTGTAGGCCCGGACGCTGTAGGCCCGGACACTGTAGGCCCGGACACTGTAGGCCCGGACACTGTAGGCCCGGACACTGTAAGTCCAGACCAGTGTAGGCCCGGGCGCCCGCCATTAGTGGAGCGGGAGCATGTGGCCGCTGGCTGGGTGAGGCCACGTGGGGCGCGGGGCAGTGACGTCACTTTGTCCCGTATCTCTCCCTCCCTCCCTCTCTCTCCTGCTCTCTGTCTCTCTCTCTCCCTCTCTCTCTCCTTCTGCTCTCTCTCTCTCTCTCTCCCTCTCTCTCTCCTTCTGCTCTCTGTCTCTCTCACATTTCTACTCTTGCTCCCTCTCACGTTATCTCTTGCTCTCTCTTCCACTCTCTCTCACACTCATTCTCTCTTGTGTCTTCCCTGTCGCTCTCTCTCTCTCTCTCTCTCTCTCTCTCTCTCTCTCTCTCTCTCTCTCTCTCTCTCTCTCTCTCGCTCTCGCTCTCTCTCGGTCTCTCTCACTTTCCTCTCACTTCCTTTCTCTTGCTCTTACACTCACTTGACCTCTCCGTCTCATTCACTCTCTCTCTCTCTCTCCCTCTCCCTCTCCCTCTCCCTCTCCCTCTCCCTCTCCTCTCCTTCCCTCTCCCTCTCCCTCCTCCCCTCTCCCTCTCCTCTCCCTCTCCCTCTCCCTCTCCCTCTCCCTCTCCCTCTCCCTCTCCCTCTCCCTCTCCCCATCTCCCCCCCTCTTCCCCCCTCTCTCCCTCTCTCCCCCCTTTCTCTCCCCCTCCCCTCCATCTCCCATTATCTCCCCCTCTCTCCCCCTTCTCCCCTCACTTTCCCCTTCACTCTCCCCCCTCTCTCACTCTCTCCCCCATTCTCACCCCTCTCCCCCTCCCTCCCTGTCTCCCCCTTTTCTCCCCATTTCCTCTGCTTCCCTTCTCCCTCTCTATCCCCCTTCTCCCCTATATCTCCCTCTCTTTCCCCTTCCCCTCTATCTCCCTCTCCCCCTTTCCCCCTCCCCCTTTCTCTCCCCCTTTCTCTCCCCCCTCACTCTCTCCCCCTTTCTCTCCCCCCCTCACTCTCTCCCCCTTTCTCTCCCCCTCTTTCCCCCTCTCCCCCCCTCTCTCTCCCCCTTTCTTTCCCCCTCTCTCCCCCTTTCTCTCCCCCTTTCTCTCCCCCCCCCTCACTCTCTCCCCCTTTCTCTCCCCCCCTCACTCTCTCCCCCTTTCTCTCCCCCTTTCTCTCCCCCCCTCACTCTCTCCCCCTTTCTCTCCCCCTTTCTCTCCCCCTTTCTCTCCCCCTTTCTCTCCCCTCTCTCCCCCTTTCTCTCTCCCCTTTCTCTCCCCCTCTCTCCCCCTTTCTCTCCCCCTTTCTCTCCCCTTTCTCTCCCCCCTCACTCTCTCCCCCTTTCTCTCCCCCCCTCACTCTCTCCCCCCTTTCTCTCTCCCCTCTCACTCACTCTCCCCCTCTCTCCCCCCCCTCACTCTCTCCCCCTTTCTCTCCCCCTCTCTCCCCCTTTCTCTCTCCCTCTCTCCCCCTTTCTCTCCCCCTCTCACTCACTCTCCCCCTCTCTTCCCCTCTCTCATTCTCTCCCCCTTTCTCTCCCCCTCTCCCCCCCTCACTCTCCCCCCCTCTCTTCCTTCCAGTCCACTGTGCACACTTCAGTAAGTGATGTAAGGCGAGCTTCGTTGCCAGGATATGTAAATCTTTCCTCCCACTCCGATTTATATTCTCACAATTTAAAAAACAAACCTTTCTGAAATCTGTAGCATAAACAGAAAGCTTTGGAAATACCCGGCAGGTCAGTCAGCGTACGGGGATAAACAGTTACAGGTTGATAATCGATTTCACACGCCTCGGGTTTTTTTTCCTATTTACGTTTCAGATTTCCAGCAGTGTTTTTTACACTTTAGTTCTCGCGCAAAACCTGTTTTCTTGCTCGTTAGACACAGCGTGGAAACAAGGCCCTTCGGCCAACTTGCCCACACCGGCCAACATGTCCCAGCTACCCTAGTCCCACCTGCCTGCGTTCGGTCACCTGTCCTATCCATGTACCTGTCCGACTGTTTCTTAGGGCAGTGGAGGCCAAATCACTGGATGGATTTAAGAGAGAGTTAGATAGAGCTCTAGGGGCTAGTGGAATCATGGGATATGGGGAGAAGGCAGGAATGGGTTACTGATTGTGGACGATCAGCCATGAGCACAATGAATGGCGGTGCTGGCTCGAAGGGCTGAATGGCCTCCTCCTGCACCTATTTTCTATGTACGTTGGGATAGTCCCAGCCTCAACTACCTCCTCTGGCAGCTCGTTCCATACACCCACCACCCTCTGTGTGAGAAAGTTACCCCTCAGATTCCTATTAAATCTTTTCCCCTTCACCTTGAACCTATGTCCTCTGGTCCTTGTGTGTTTGGCCCATCTGTATGTTTGTGTGTTGGACAAACTCCTTACAGACAGCACCCGTAGTCAGGATGAACGCGGGTCTCCGGAGCTGTGAGGCATTTGTAGAAGAGTTATTGGTAGAAGACTCACTGATACATAATCTTACAGAGTCATTCTGTGTGGAAATAGCCCTTCAGGCCAGCTTGCCTATACCGACCAGATGCCACATCTACACGAGTCCCACCTGCCTGTGTTTGGCCCATATCCCTCTAAACCTTTTCCATCCATGTACCTGAAGAGAAAAAATCGGTCTCCTAATTTGAGGAAGGATATTCTTGCCATTGAGGGAGTGCAGCGTAGGTTCACCAGGTTAATTCCCGGGATGGCGGGACTGTCGTATGTTGAAAGGCTGGAGCAATTATGCTTGTATACACTGAATTTAGAAGGATGAGGGGGGATCTTATTGAAACATATAAGATAATTAGGGGATTGGACACGTTAGAGGCAGGAAAAATGTTCCCAATGTTGGGGGAGTCCAGAACCAGGGGGCCACAGTTTAAGAATAAGGGGGCGGCCATTTTGGACTGAGATGAGAAAAAACTTTTCCACCCAGAGAGTTGTGAAT